>NW_022631037.1:15084766-15328394 GCF_010015895.1 Lontra canadensis | reverse complement strand
GGGGTCAGCCAGAGCCTTGGTCCTTGAGGGAGGGGCTGGTGTCACAGTCCTCTCAGACCCGCCTGGCTTTGGCGCCTCTGCCCACTGGGCTCCAGACACCAGAATGGGCCTGAGAAATGGGGCCTCTCTCTGTGTGGGTGCACACCAGGCACTGAGTCTGTCAGCACTGGGTTTTTTGATCCCTTGAGGTCAAGAGGGGACCCTGGGCATGGAGATTATTGATCCTGGAGAAGAGAAGGCTGAGGGGACTTGATGTAACAGAGAAGGAAAAGACCACGATCTCAGTCCTGACTGATGCTATAAAGAGGGTGCCATCACCCCTGGGGACGATGGCACTGGGACTGATGTTCTTTTTTTTTTTTTTTTTTAAGATTTTATTTATTTATTTGACAGAGATCACAAGTAGGCAGAGAGGCAGGCAGAGAGAGAGAGAGAGGGGTAAGTAGGCTCCCCGCTGAGTGGAGAGCCCAATGGGGGGCTAGGTCCCAGGACCCTGAGATCATGACCTGAGCCGAAGGCAGAGGCCCAACCCACTGAGCCACCCAGGCGCCCCTGGGACTGATGTTCTTAGGGAAAGAATGGCGGCTAGACAGGAGGAAGGACTTCCTGTCTGTCAGAGATGAGATCTTGCGTTGCTGAGTAAAAGGGAGAGATGGAAGGTCAGAGGTGACTCTTCTCTGAAGAGGAGGAAGCGGGGCTCTGTCTGCCGGAGCTGGAGGAGCACCATTGTGGCCCAGGAGAGAGTGCAGGCAGGACTCAGTACCTTTGGTGCCAGTCTGAGGTCTGTTGGGGTCCCTGGGGAAAGTCACAGTCTGGTATCTTCTGAGAGAAGAGAGTCCTGGCAGTAAGAGGGACAGGTATCCATGAGCTGGCCGGCCCAGTGACCCTCTACAAAGAGAAAGAGAGGTGTGGCTGGGGCAGGTCACCCAGCTTTGTGTCCCTGCAAATGATGTTTTGAGGCCTCTCTCCTGGGACAAGGTTGAATCTGATGAAGGTCTGGGGGCATGGACTGCCCCAATTTCTAGCAACTTCCTTGGCCAGGCCTGAAGAGAAAGCCCTTTGCTCAGCCTCCTGGCACCTTAGCCTTTGGGGGCCCACAGGACAAGAAGCTCAGCTCTCTGTGACCTGCAGAATGTGGGTTCACAGGCCTTGCCTTCTCTCCGCTGTAAGGACACTGGGGAGGGTGAGGGATAGGCAGAGTTGGGATGGGCTGGGCAATCAGTATGTTTATTTGGGGATGAGGAGGAGGTTGGGCTCTGATTTCTCCTCTCTCTTGATGGAAAAGTAATATCTGATCATTATAAAAAATTATTGAAAGTTTAGAAAAGTTTACAAGAGAAGAAAAAAAAAAACCCGTAATCTTACTCCATAATCCCGCCACTAACATTTTTTTCCCCCTCTCTTTTCTTGTTTCTTAGCCTCTGCCTTGATGATCTCATGCTCTGTATACAATAAGACGTTTTAACCAAAGCTTTATCCAAATCCTAGTTTTCTCCAGCAAATTAGGAAACTCAAGGTTGGTTCTTCCCTGTACTTCTTGGGAGAGGGTCAGGCAGATCCCTGCAGAATGAAACCCTGGGAACCACCCTCTAAGGAGGGGATACCAGCTGGGGTCAGGGCTGCCCAGCCCCCTGGGGACACTGGTGTCAACCTTTTATTGTTACCTGAGGCTGGCTGCAGTGTTTTTCCAGTCTTAGGAGTCCTGGTTTGGGGTGATCCACTGGTTTGGGTTTTTGCCCACAGAGGGTCACCAGCAGAGACCAGAGCTCCAGCTGGAGCCCTCTTCCAGGGGAGCCTGGAGGTTCTTGGGGTCGAGCCACCTGGCCTTGCATTTCCCTCTCCTCCAAGTCCCCTTCGTTTTCCCACCCTGATTTGTTTGCTTTGGGAAGGAGCCCAGAAGGAAGAAAACAAACAGCAGCTGGGACGGCCTGACCTGAGCCTCCCCCACCCCCATCCAGTCCTGGGTAGCAGCTTGGGCTGTCCTCCAGACCGGAAGTGAGGGTTTTCCTCTGGAAGCATCCAGGAGGATGGGCTCCTCTGTCTTCTCCTGTCCCCAGGGCCCTGGCCATAGGTGGTGCCCATTTCTGTCTCTGCCTGCTTGGAATGACCATTCTGAAAGGAGAGACTACAAAATCTGTCCAGGAAACTCTAGTCTGTGGTAGTCTGTTTCCTGCTGGAGCCACCGGTCTGAGGGGAGAGGCCTGTTTGGGAAGCCTCAGCATGATGGGGGAGACAGGGCTCTAGAGGGAGGCAGTCACGTCTATCTCTACTTTTCTAGGGTCTGTTTTGGTCAGTTCTTGGGACTGCTGGCCAGATCTGGACTAAAGTCAGACCGGAAGGGTGGGGGCTGGTAACCCTGCTCAGCCCAGCTTCTCTCTGGGGACTGCTCTGTGGGGAATGTCCCGGCCTGACTGGCCTGGCCACCCCTGGCTGCAGGAGGCAGCCCATGTGACTGGGAAGAGGGGAGTGAGGAGAGGGCAGTAGGCAGCACTGGGTCGCCTCTCCTAGACCGGACATAACTCTTCCTCCCCAGCCACACGCCACCCCCAATATTGTATTGTATTGGGCTTAGGGCTGGGAGACAGAAACCCTCCCTGGTCCTGGGTCCCAAAAAGCAGGCTGGCTGCTGGCCACCTTGCCAGGCCTGGCTCTGCTGGGCTCCTCCTCTGCCATGTCTGTGCTCGGCTAATAGAAGAAAGATGGCCTGGGCCTTTACTATTGAAAGAGGGCTTCCCTGGTCACGGTCATGGCTGTGTGAGATCCATGACATGGGGTCTGAAGAAAGGAGTGGCTGGATCATCTCTACTTTGCAGATGGCTTAAGGAAATTGGATGACTTGCCCGAGGGCATGCAGCCAGTGAGTGGCAGGGCTGACACATCTCTTCCCCTGACTCCCAGGCTCTCCTGCTCTGCCCAAAGCCCCTTCCCTTTGTCACGGAGCTGGTGATCGGTGTCCACAGGGTGCTGGCCTGAGGAACTTCTGGAGGGCCCTGCCTGCTCTTCAAGCTCCCTCATGCAGTGTGTCTAAGCCTCCTTCCAGCAGGCCTCCCGGATTCTTGTCCGTGTTTCCAGGTGTTTCATTGAACCTTGGCATTGTGCTGCCCAGCTCAGCTGTGCCAAGCACTGATAGCGGTGCTGGAGGGGGCAGGGGCCTGAGGTAGCTCTGGGGGAAGGGTTTTTGTTTTTATTTAGTTTTTTAAAAAGATTTTATTTCTAAGCAATTGCTACACCCAACGTGGGGCTAGAAACAACAACCCCGGGATCAAGAGTTCCTGGTCCTCCTACTGAGCCCGCCCGGCACGCTGGGGGTGGTTGCTTCGAATGTCAGGACTGGACCTCGCTGTGCCGGGACCCACTCGGACTTAGGGTGCCCAGGGACAGCCCGCTGGGGTCGCCATGCTGGGGAGGAAGCAGTAATGGAGCCCAGGGTATGTCCAGAGTTCACCTGCACCTTCCCACCCAGTGTGCACCTCCGTGGGGAGGTTCCTTGGCGCTCCTTCTCCAGGGCCCAGGCTTTTCTTCCTATCCTCGGTACTGTTGGCACCCCACTCTGTGCTCTCGGAGCTGGCTTCCCCGCCTGTGTGGCCCCAGGCCCGCAGGAGAGCAAGCTGCTGAACAAAGGCTCCCCATACCCTTTGGAAAGGAAGGCTGCCCGCCCCGTGTCTGCCTCTGCCCAGCTCTGAGTGGCTGGAGCTCGGGAGCAGGGCCCACGCCTGTCTCGCCCACTTCCACCCTGGCTCTGTCTGGGGGCACTATGGCAGGGCCTGCTCTGGTCCGGGGTGGAGAGGGGCGAGACTGAGTTGGGTGCGGCCCCCTGCACCGTGGGAACTGCCAAAATAGCACTTCTGTTTCTTGGTGAGAGAATTCCCTTGTTTTTCCTGTGAGCCCATGAGGAGAAAGGTGGGGCGGCCTCACAGTACTGCCTGACGTCTGACTCCTGCCTTCCTGCTGCAGGAGGAGCTCACTCTGGGATCCATTCCTGGAGAAGCGTTCCGGTGTGTGTGGGGGTGTCCTCCCTGAACTGTGTGCCGTGTCTCCCCTGGCCCACCCTTAGCCTTCTCTTGTCTGTCCTAGAAAGCCTGAGTCTTAGAGATCCCTGTTCCTCTGAGATCAGCTGGGCTGTTCTTCCTGTAGATGACACACACAGGTCAAGGAATCGTCTCAGGATACCAGTAAGCTTGTGGCTGAGCTGGGACCAGGGCCAGGGCCTGGGACACCTGATATCGTCGCAGCCGGTGCTTGGCCTCCAGCTGTGAGCGGCCTAGGCCTCCCCAGCCTTTCTGCCCTCTGGCAAGGGGCTCCACGCTTCCCTCGCCCTGGCCGCCCCCTCAGACACTGGTGTCTGGCCCCCTCTCCTTGACTGTCAGGAGCCAGGGGAGCAGCCCCGGTAAGTGGGCTGGAGGCCCGTGTGCCGCAAGGCAAATCCTGATCTGAGCAGAGCGCTGCCCTGTTCTCAGGGTGGTGTCTCTCTGTCTTTTCAGCTGGAAACTGGGCACCACACATGCCCGCCCAGGTGGCTTTGAGGCACTCAGGAAATTCATTTGACAGTAAAAGCAGCTGTGTGGCCTCCCCGCCCCCGTCCCGTGGACCCTTTGACCTCTGTGTGGCCTCTATCTCTCCCTGGGCAGCTGCCAGTCCTCAGCCCTCAGCTTCTCTTGGCTCCAAGCCTGGGTTGGCAGGGGTGCTGAGGGGCCTGCTGGGAAAATCCCCCTCCTGTGGCCAGCCTTGACCTCAGTGGTCCCTGTGGCTATGGGGCCGGCAAGAGGAGGAGGTGTGAGCCCTGAAGTTTGGGGTGAGGCCTGTGCCCCTCTGGCTGGGCTGAGAAGCCCCTTGGGGGTAGGCGGCGCTCTCCACTGGGGAGGGCTCTTCCTGGCTCAGATGGGGTGTTCTTACTGATCCTGGCTGGAGATTTCCAGTTCGTCCTGAGCAGATCTGACGACAAGGCTTGGGGCCCAGCTGTGGGCTCAGCCCTCTGCCTGGTGTAGTGGCTGGATCCGTGCAGCTTCTAGAGCTTTACCTCCCTTTGGCAGTACTGGCACAGCCCAGGGCTCCTCCCCGGGGGCGGCTGCTGGTGCCTGGGAAGCAGCTGGATGCAGCTGGTGGCACGGAGCCTGCTGTCTGGGGCGCTCTGGGCCTGCTTCTGTTTATCAGCTCGAAACTCTGAGTCACTTGGGGTGAAGGGAGGAGAGGAAGGAGGTGGCTGGGAGCTGGTTTGGCTCCTGCCCCTGCTTGTTCCAGGTGCGCTCGCAGGCAGGGAAGGAGCCCGTGTTGCCATAAAAGGCAGGGAGGCCTGAGGATCATACATCCTCCCCAAGCCACCCCCCACCAGGGTGGCCCTGGGAGACGGCGGACCCTGCAGACTTCGTTCCTGGGGCGGGGCCAGGCTGAGCCCGCTGAACCGTGCTGGGCCTCACCGGGACCCTCATCAGGAGGGGACAGTAGGTGTGAGGGGCTGCGGTCGTGTCTGCCTTTGTGGGTGGACCGGCCTGGGGTCTGCTGTCTGACGCCACACTGTGTGTGCAAAGGGCACAGACCCGGGTGTCTGTCACGGCTCTGCCCTGTCCCAGCTCTGCCATTTCTTTTCTGTGCCCCCTCCCCTGGTGGAGCCTCAGGCTCCCTGTCCATAAAGGGGGAGCACATGCTCATGAGGATGATGGCATTCGAGAATGCTCTAGTGGGGGGAGGGGGGTAGAGGCCCTCCCCTGAGCATAGCTTCCCGTGCCTCTCCTCCCAGGGGCAGGACTCTGGAGGTCAGCTCCCGGGACAGGGATGCCCAGCAGACCAGGAGAGAATTCACTACCCTGGTCCACAGTAGGGCCCAGCAATTCATGAATCTCAAGTGCCCCCAAGTTTCTGCAGGGAGAGGGAGGTGTGCCTGAATAGCAGTGGCACCCCCCCCCGCCCCGGCCTCCTCTATCCCTTATCTCTAGTCTGGGTTTTGGGAGGACAGGAGGTGAGAAAACCCCCCTGAGGAAGAGGTGGTGTTGCTACATGGCACAGGCACAGCCACGGGCATGGCCACGGTCGCCAACACTGAGCGCCTATGATGTGCCCAGCACTGAGCTGGGTCCCTTACAAATCTGCCCTACTACGAGAGCCTGAATGGGGTGTGGTATCCCATTCTGCAAATGAGGGTTGGGCTCTACGGAGAGGTGAATTTGTCTAGTAGTGTGTGGCTGATAATGGTCATTGGGGCTCGGAATTCTGGAAAAGGCTTCTAGGAGCTGGGGTGCTGGAGAGACAGGGATCTCAGGACTTGGGCCTCTGGGGTCACTTGTGATCCCACCCTATCTTCAGGAAAGGTCCTGAGATCCTGGAGTCTCAAGGGAGATTTTGACGGCTCCCAATGGCCTCCAGGGCTCTCCGGAGAAACCCGTCTGACTGCCCCACCCAGTTTCCTGTTCAATGCTTGGGGTGTAGGTACCTCATCAGAGACTTTCCCAGGGAGCCCCAGTGCATGGGGGTGGGTCTGCGGGACCCCAGAGGCTGCTGGAGGCCCTGCGAATCTTTTGCTCTGGAAGTGTTGGGCGGGGACAGCGAGGTGAGCGAGCTCAGGGCTGAGTTGGGGCCTCTGGCTCTTTGCTGCCCCACTGCCCATGGGGCTTACCCCACCCTGGGCTGGAGGTTAGAGATCTAAGCCCAGGACTCACCCTTGGGTATCCCATTGTGGGCAGTCCGTCCTCGGCCTGAGGATGGGCTGGAGCTGCGGGCTACACCAGGTCATGGGATGCCTCCCTGGAGCCAGCTGATTTCCTGCCATTCCTGTGTCCCCAGCAGCCGCCATGGAAGTGATGAACCTGATCGAACAACCCATCAAGGTGACTGAGTGGCAGCAGACATATACCTATGACTCTGGCATCCACTCGGGTGCCAACACCTGTGTGCCCTCGGTCAGTAGCAAGGGCATCATGGAAGAGGATGAGGCTTGCGGGCGCCAGTACACGCTCAAGAAGACCACCACCTACACCCCGGTGCCCCAGAGCCAAGGTCAGGATCACCAGGAACTCTTGCATGGAAACTATTCCCCGGAAATACTTTAGCAGAAAAACAGCCTGGGCCCTGGAGGGAGGGTGCAGCAGAAGGAGGCACACTTGGTTGGGGGGCTCCTGTCTGCGGGAGGAAGCACAGCTACTTTGGAGTTCCCCTATCTGAGAGGGAGGTAGATTCCTAATCCCTGAACCTCTAGTAGGGTAGGGGAAGTGAAGACCTTTCCTGCCAGTCTGAAGGCATGGTCCTGGCCCTCGAGGCATCCCTATTGTCCTCAGGGGACCCCTGGTCTATTGGGGAAGATGGTGCTTTTGCTCTAGGAGCCTCAAGTTTGATGGGGAGGTAGGGCTCCCATTGAGGGTAGGAGGAGACCTGCAGGTAGGCTGAGGCTAGGTGGTGGCAAGACGACCCAGCCGCTGGTTCCCGGGCCTGGGGCTTCTGGCTGGGGTGCTGGCCTCTCTGGGGGAGAGGAGTATGTGGGCCCTAGGACTGCTGTCCACGGTTGCCTCCAGGGCACTGAACATTGAGCTGTGGGTGCTGGGACAGGTGTGGGGTGGGCTGGGACAGGTGGAGACCCTGTGGAGCTCAGTCTCAGTGCCCAGGACTCTCCTTCCTGACAGTGGGTGGGGGCCAGCCATTGTGTTAATAGCTCAAAGTACAGCATTCAGGTGGGAAAGCTCTGTGGGTATCTCCTCCTTCCTGAATAATTGGAGGGTGGAATGTCTGCCTCTCTCCCCAGGGCATCTGGACACTTGCCCAGGGCAGGGCTGCCTGGGAAGCTTGGGCACCTACTTGTAGGACTCCTGGACTCACCCAGGTGGTGGAACCCGGAGTCTGAGCTGAGAACCCTCTTCGTGCTTTCTGAAACCCACACTCCCACCTTTCCCTCTGATCTGTATGATACTGGGTGGCCCTCTGGGCCTCTCTTTGCTTGCCTCTGTAATGGGAGGCTTGCCTCTTTTGGAGATGATGAGGACGTAATTAGAATCATGAGATTTCAGGGTTGAAAGGAGACCTAGGTTGTCTCCTGCTACCCCAACCTGATTGTTAAGGGAGGAGTATAGGGTTGGTGTTTCGGCTCTGAAGTCAGGCTGAATTCAGACCCCAGCTTGAGCTCCTAGAATCTCTTCTGTGCCTCAGTTTCCCTGTGTGTAAAATGGAGCTGATAATGGTACTTATCTCGTAGGGGTATTACGAGATAAATGAGAAAATATAAGAAAAGCTTTTTAATTCACTGCTAAGCACATAGTGAGTACTCCAAAGATGTTAAATATTCCTGTGAATAGTAACATTCACGAACAGGTTTGTAGTGATGTAGTGATCCCTTTTTTTTCCAGAGGGATTTACTAGTATATAATTCCCCTAAGAATTCTCTATGATGGGCAGACCAGGTGGCACCCCATTTTACAGCTGACTTAACCGCCCCGGTTAGTGGCAGAACCGCGTGAGGGGTGTAACTGGGGCCTTGGTCAGGGTCAGTCCCAAGGACGCAGGTGGCCTGTCTACAAGGCCTGCCCTGCTCCCCAGTGTTCCCCCACAATGCACCTTGTATGGCTCAGTCCCTGCCCATGGCTCACCCCCCAGGTGATCTGGAGTACCAGATGTCCACGACGGCCAGAGCCAAGCGAGTGCGGGAGGCCATGTGTCCTGGGGTGACGGGGGAAGACAGCTCGCTGCTGCTGGTCACCCAGGTGGAGGGCCAGAGCACCAACCTGCAGCGGCTGGCCGAGCCGTCCCAGCTGCTCAAGTCAGCCATTGTACATCTCATCAACTACCAGGACGACGCCGAGCTGGCCACCCGGGCCCTGCCTGAACTCACCAAACTGCTCAACGATGAGGACCCGGTCCGTGAGGGGCCTGGCTGGGGCGGGGGCGGGACAGAGTGGAGAGGTCAGGGGTCTGCGGGGAATGGTCTTACCACGGGCCCCATCAGCAGGGAGGGGAGAGTCTGAGCTGGGTCCCTCTGAACGTTGTGGAGGGGGCCGCTGGGCCTCTCCATCTCTCCGTGACAGCTGGCCCAGCCCATCTGCTCACTTTTTCCCATCCCTCCCCTCCCGCTCAGGTGGTAGTGACCAAGGCAGCCATGATTGTGAACCAGCTATCCAAGAAAGAGGCGTCACGGCGGGCGCTGATGGGCTCGCCCCAGCTGGTGGCAGCCGTGGTACGCACCATGCAGAACACCAGTGACCTGGACACGGCCCGCTGCACCACCAGCATCTTGCACAACCTCTCCCACCACCGTGAGGGGCTGCTCGCCATCTTCAAGTCAGGTGGCATCCCTGCCCTGGTCCGCATGCTCAGGTATGCACCCCTACCTACTGTGGGATCCCCGGGCCTCCCCTCCCTTGGGCTTCCATACAGCATTTATTGAGGACCTACTGTGTGCCAGGTGCAACCCTGTGCCCAGTCCTGGAGCTCAGCTCCTCACAGCCGAGCAGGGGAGATGGGCACATAAGGAACGAGCACATTAGTTCCCAGGATATGGTATAGGTTCAAGAGTGGTCTGCCCAACACTGCTCAGAGCTCTGAGCAGCTGTGCACGCTAACAGCAGGGTGTTGACAGACAAGCAGGGTTTGGCCCTTGTCAATGAAAGGAAGAGTATCCAGGGCAGAGGGAACAGCAGAGAGAGTTCTTTGCCTTCCATATTTTTCCCAGCCTTGCAAGGTCCCTTGGTCTTCCTCCTTATGTCCATTCCAGGCTGTGAGTTCCTTGAGATTGGAGACTCTGACCCCCTCCCTCCCAGGACCTCTGTAGCACATGGCCTCCCATGTGGTAGTAGACCTACTATGTGCCCAGCCCTGGGCTAGGAGCCCAGGAGGAGGAGTCATGGTCCCAGTGGGGAGATCGCTAAGGGTGGGGTGGGGCTCAAGGGATGATGAGATTTTAAGTCAAGGGCTATTTCCACAGGGGTGTTGGTATGGGGAAGGCTTTGTCAGGGAGGTAGCCCACATTCACGCCAAGCCCCTTGGGACCCGACTCATGTTAACTCTTTGCCCATCATCCCAGCTCCCCCGTGGAGTCTGTCCTGTTCTATGCCATCACCACGCTGCACAACCTGCTGCTGTACCAGGAGGGCGCCAAGATGGCGGTGCGCCTGGCCGACGGGCTGCAGAAGATGGTGCCCCTGCTCAACAAGAACAACCCCAAGTTCCTGGCCATCACCACCGACTGCCTGCAGCTGCTGGCTTATGGCAACCAGGAGAGCAAGGTGCGCTGCGCCACGCCCCTAGCCCCACCCCTAGCCCCGCCTCACAGTCCCCCAGGGCACCAACTTCTGCCCAGCAGCAACTTCTGGCCCTGAGTCCTTACCCTTTTTCGGTTAAATATGAGTATACGCACCTGGACATCTTTCATCGTAGAACTGAATATTTTGAGGACAAGGAAAAGGAAAAAAAGTCACCGTTCTCACGTGACCACTGCTATCTCCATGTGCTTCCCACAAGGCCAAGGCCATCTCGTGGGCTTATTTGTACCCGGTTGTAGCCATGGCAAATGTACAATGTTGCATCTGTTTTCTGCGTATTTTTAATCCCCCCCATCCTTAAAATCACCCTCTGTTGTGGCAAATAGCCTTTCATGAAATGGGGCCCCCAGACCTTCTTCTTAGGGAGGGCATTTAGATTGCTCTGGATTTTCTGCCTTTATGAACAGTGCTGTAATGAACAGCTTTGGGCACATGGCTTTTCCCAAAGAGTGGACAATTTTTTCATCAGTGAGGCGTGGGTTTTTAATATTTGTGGGCTTTTACCCAGATTGCTAAACGCCTTCCGGAAGGATTGTATTACTTCCAGCGTTGGTGGTGGTGGTGTCTAGTAATACAGTTTGACTTTATCCTTGTCGGCATTGTGTATTACCCTTTTTTCAAACTTTTTGGCGTTTTTAGTAGTCACAGAAGCGATTCAGGTTTTCGCCGAATTTCAGTAGTGACAGCTCTGTCGCACCCTCTCCTTTCCTTGTTCCTTATCCTGTTTCCTGTCTGTCTCCCACTCACTCTCCACTGTCTCCCCCTAAGCTCATTATCCTGGCCAACGGAGGACCCCAGGCCCTCGTGCAGATCATGCGTAACTACAGTTACGAGAAGCTGCTCTGGACCACCAGCCGTGTGCTCAAGGTGCTGTCCGTGTGTCCCAGCAATAAGCCTGCCATTGTGGAGGCTGGTGAGTGTGGCCTGCGAGGGTGGCCCACGTGGCCAGGAGGGCCGGGGTAGCGGTGGGGGGCGGAGGGGAACGACTTGTCCAGCAGCCAGTCTTGGTGAGCCGTGCTCCCTGTGACTGATGTGCTCCTGTCCCTTGCCCCAGGTGGGATGCAGGCCTTGGGCAAACACCTGACAAGCAACAGCCCCCGCCTCGTGCAGAACTGCCTCTGGACCCTGCGCAACCTCTCTGATGTGGCCACCAAACAGGTGAGGGGGGCGCTTTTGGGCCCGGGCGCACCTCCCCAGCCAGCCCATCCTCCCCTCTTGCCACGCACAGGCTCCTTTCTGGGACTCTGCCCTTAGGAGCCGTGGGGAGCCTGTGGCCCAAAATCTTGTGTGTTGTGGCTGAGGCTGGAAACACCCTGAAATCCTCATCCCTTTAGCTTCAGGCCCTAGGGGCTGATGTTCCTAAGCTGAGGTCAGGTGGTCCCTGGGAAACAGTTTCAACCTAGACCCTGCGAGGAGCAGCAGTGATACGCCAGGAGATGTGGAGGCTCTGGTGGCTAAACACACAGTTTAAGGAAAAACGTGGTTTTAGAACAAGACTGCTGATCCCTCCTTCCAGCCCGACTACCATTCCGAAGAGGCCCCCACACCCCCCGCCAACAGGCAGTTTATTCAGCCCCGGCCACATGCTGGACCCGGCTGGGCACTTGTGACCTTGGCTTGCTCACCCCTTTCAACAGCTAGAGGTGGCATGGGGGACCCAGGCGATCAGGTGAAGAAACAGGGGCCCAGGGAATTATGTAATGGCCCTCGGTCACAGCTGGTAAATGGGAGAGCTGGGACTCAGCAGTGTCATCCCAGAGCCTGGAGTCTTCCTTTTCTACCACAAGGCCCCTGGCGCTCCTCCTGGGAGGAGTGAGGCTCCTGGGTCAGTGATGGTCCCTGAAACTGGATTTGGCCTGGGGACCCCCCGGGGGGGGCGGGGCAGCACGAAGGCCCAGAAAGATGAGAGGCTGGGAAGAGCAGGCCAGCTGGGCCCCTGAAGCATGTGGCCACCTCTGCACTTTCCTCCTCGCCCTGCGTGGGTTTGAGGACACAGAGGGGCAGGGGCACTTAGAGACAGGCCAGGGTTCACAGCTGGCCTGCCGGCTGTGGCTGTGTGGGTGAGCCCCTCGGCCGCTCTGAGCAGCAGTGGCCTGGGGGGCGAGTACCCCCTTCTCCTGGGGTGTCATCGGCAGCGACACAGGGATGAAGTCTCCGAGGCACGGGTCAGGGCCCGTTGACTATCAGCTGAGTGGGCTTTAGACCCTGTCAGGCCATCTCGCTCCCGTGGGACAGATGTGAGGAGAACTTCTGGGAGTGCGACATCTCCCTCCCTCCGCTGTCTCACCCACAACCCACAGGAGGGCCTGGAGAGTGTGCTGAAGATTCTCGTGAACCAGCTGAGCGTGGACGACGTCAACGTCCTCACCTGCGCCACGGGCACTCTGTCCAACCTGACGTGCAACAACAGCAAGAACAAGACACTGGTGACCCAGAACAGCGGTGTGGAGGCTCTCATCCATGCCATCCTGCGTGCCGGCGACAAGGATGACATCACAGAGCCTGCGGTCTGCGCCCTGCGCCACCTCACCAGCCGCCACCCCGAGGCTGAGATGGCCCAGAACTCCGTGCGCCTCAATTATGGCATCCCGGCCATCGTCAAGCTGCTCAACCAGCCCAACCAGTGGCCGCTGGTGAAGGTGCCATGGGGGGCCGCAGTGGGGGCTGGGTGAGGGGAAGGAGCTCTCTGCGGGCGGGGTTAGATGCTGGATGGGTCCAGGCCACTGTGACAGAGAGGCCCTGAGTCCGTAGGCTGGGGTGGGCTTGAGACGCTGCATTTCTAACAGGTTCCCAGGGGGTGTGGCTGGTCCGTGGAACACATCACTTCCACTCACACTTCAGGTCTTAATCACACCGTCTAGATACAGGGAGGCTAGCCAAGTGTCGTTGGTCCGAAGGCCATGTGTCCCGCTAAAATTCAGGGGGGTTACTTACAAGACAACAAATAGAAAGGGTTCTGGGGGGGGGCAGTTAGCATCTGCTGTAGGGAGTTAAGGGTGTGAAGGGGGCTGCCTGGGTAGAGAAGAGCGAACTGGCAGGGTTCCCACTGGTGAAATTTTAGACAGGCTGATAGGACAAATAAGAGTGAGTCTAAGGAATTATACATTGAATTCTAACAATCCATAGTGAGGAAAAGAAAACAAGCAAACCATGTCGTCCCTCCCTGGGGTTGGTCCCTACTGCAAGCCGGAGGTAGGGGGAGGGTTTGACCTAACAGCTCACTGACAGGTGACCGTGGCAGGCCATCTATCTTGTGCGCACATTCTCATCTCTCAAGACTTTTGTCCCTGCCCTCCTGGCTGCTTTTTTCGAGGGTTAGATGAGATGAGGGACTCTGGGAGGCCAGAGTGGTCCCTGGGAGATGGGGTGCCCCAGAGAAGAGGCTTCTTTCCAGAGCTGCCTTGCTGGGGATTGACTGCAGTGTGTGTATCACTAAAGCAGGAAGCTTTGGGGTCAATAATAGCAAGGACTCCCTGATGATCATGGTTTGGGACTTATCAGAAAAGCAGGTGTCTGGGGGAGGGGAAGCTGTTGAGAAAAGGGACAAGGGTGAGGGTCAAGGCATGGGGCTGGTAGAATGTTCTGGAATAGGGTATCGTTTTAGTTGGGGCTATTAGATGTGAGAACCCACAGATCCAGTGGAATAAGGGACATGGGCTGGGAGTGGTCTCATGGTCTGGAGATCTTCCAGCATGTCTGTGTCTGGCCTGGGGCACAGAGATGACAAGGGAAGGGGGAGATGATGCTGGGAAGTTGGGATTCTCCAGATGCCCAAGAAATGCCCCTATCATTGTCATTGTTCTTTCAGGCGACCATTGGCCTGATCAGGAATCTGGCCCTGTGCCCAGCAAACCACGCCCCGCTGCAGGAGGCAGCCGTTATCCCCCGCCTTGTCCAGCTGCTGGTCAAGGCTCACCAGGATGCCCAGCGCCATGTGGCCGCAGGCACACAGCAGCCCTACACGGTGAGCCAGCCTTCTGCGGCAGTCGGGTTGTCCTGTTGGTGAACGTATGCTTGCGTGTTTGTGTGTGTAAGCGGGGAGGCAAGTTGTCACTGAGGCGATCTCTGGGGACCTGTGAGGTTTGTTGGATTGTTGTGGTGGGGGCGTGTGGCCAGGTCCAAGGACCATCGGTTGCCACATCCCAGTGCCTTCTCTTGCGCAGGACGGTGTGAGGATGGAGGAGATCGTGGAGGGCTGCACAGGAGCCCTGCACATCCTCGCCCGGGATCCCATGAACCGCATGGAGATCTTCCGACTCAACACCATCCCCCTGTTTGTACAGGTGAGTCTGGGGTAAGTGGACAGGAGAGGACCCTCCAACCCCTGCTCACCCCCTTGACGGAAAGGGGGAGCTCAGCAGCCGTGGGTTTGGTGGGTTCTGGGCCAGGCAGCAAGAGGTCTTCAGAGGAGTGTGGAAAAAGTGGCCACACCAGGAGTGAGCGCTTAGCATATCCCTGCATGGAGGCTTTCCAGGCTCAAAACCAAGGGAAGAGGGACGCCTGGGTGGCTCAGTTGGTTAAACGTCTGGCTTTGACTTAGGTCATGATCCTGGGGTCCTGGAATCAAGCATCGTAGAGCCTGCTTTTCCTTCTCCCACTCCCCTGCTTGTGTGCTTTCTCTGTCTTTCTCAAATAAACAAAGTCTTAAAATAAATTTTAAAAAAAGAAGCAAGGAAATAGATCACAAATAAGAAAAATTACCTCCAGATTCGACCACATAAACATTAAAATCATCTGTATGTCAGGGGTGCCTGGGTGGCTCAGTGGGTTAAGGCTTCTGCCTTCGGCTCAGGTCATGGTCTCAGGGTCCTGGGATCGAGCCCCATGTCGGGCTCTCTGCTTGGCGGGGAGCCTGCTTCCCCCTCTCTCCCTACCTGCCTCTCTGCCTACTTGTGATCTTTGTCTGTCAAATAAATAAATAAAATCTTAAAAAATAAAAAAACATCTGTATGTCGGAAATAGCCTAAAACGCATGAAAAAGTCAGTGGCACACTCAGAAAATGTTTGCAAGTGTCACAATAGCCAAGAGTTTAATATCCTTTATATAAAAAAGCTCCCTAAGACAGGACCCCAGTGGTTAGACAGGCAGAGTTAGAAGCAATCCCCAGGTCCCTCATAATAAGCAGTGCTCAACCCCAGGAGTTGAGAGTCATGAAGCTGATGCTCCCAGTGAGATTCCATTTTCCACTATCAAATTGGAGTGGGAGGAAAGGGAGTGCCCTGGGCTTTGCCCTGGGCTGGCGAAGATGTGATGAAATAGATAGCCCCAGACCCCGCCAGGGAGAAAAGATGGCCAACTCTCCCCAGAAGGCAGTTCTGCCATCTGTGTGGAGAACCTTGGAGATAACTCATGTCGGGGGCTCCTGGGTGGCTCAGTTGGTCAAGTCTCTGACACTTGATTTCAGCTCAGGTCATGATCTCAGGGTTCTGGGATCGAGTCCCTCACCTGGGATTTTCTTCTTGTGAAATCATTTTAACATTATTTAAAATATGGCAGAAATGTATACCTACAGCCAGCAATCACAGTATGCTACTTACAATAATTGAAAACAAAATGAATGGCCAATGATAAGGGAATGGTTAAAAAAGAATGATTCGTTTTATCATATGGCTATATACAATGAGGTTGAAGAATTTTTTGCTTTTGGAATTTTTTCTCTTTAATTACTAGAGTTCAGAGTAAGGGATGCCATCGGTGCCATCGCCTAAGCCACCCAAGGCACCCCCAAATAAAATCTTTAAAAAGAAAATGCTTTAAAAAAGGGGGGGGGCGCCTGGGTGACTCAGTGGGTTAAAGCCTCTGCCTTCAGCTCAGGTCATGATCCCAGGGTCCTGGGATCAAGCCCTGCATCGGGCTCTCTGCTCAACAGGGAGCCTGCTTCCCTTCCTCTCTCTGCCTGCCTCTCTGCCTACTTGTGATCTCTGTCAAATAAATAAATAAAATCTTAAAAAAAAAAAAAAGCAGGAATCAAAATTTATATATATAGGGCCACCTGGGTGGTTCAGTCGTTAAGCATCTGCCTTTGGCTCAGGTCGTGATCTCAGGGTCCTGGAATCGAGCCCCCGCATCGGGCTCCCTGCTCAGCGGGTAGGCTGCTTCTCCTACTCCTACTTCCCTTGCTTGTGTTCCCTCTCTAGCTATCTCTCTCTTGGTCAAATAAATAAAATCTTAAAAAAAGAAAAAAGATATATATATAAATAAATAGGATTATGATAAAAAAAAACCTGATGTAAGTACATCGGTGTATTAGCAGAGGGTGGGGAATTATGACTGATTTTCTTTCCTGTTTCTTTATACTTTTCTTAGACTTTTCCACACCTTCTAGTAGGAGCTTGTATTAAATCCAGAAAAAGAGGGGTCCACCTGGGTGGCTCAGTCGTTAAGTGTCTGCCTTCAGCTCAGGTCATGATCCCAGGGTCCTGGGATTGAGCCCCGCCTTGGGCTCCCTGCTCAGTGGGAAGCCTGCTTCTCCCTCCCACTCCCCCTGCTTGTGTTCCCTCTCTCACTGTGTCTTACTCTGTCAAATAAATAAATAAAATCTTAAAAAAAAATTCAGAAAAGAGAGGTGGAGATGGACAGGATTGGGAGACTGGCTGCCCACCCACCTTAGACCTCACCCACCTGCACCCCTTCCCCACCCCATGCACCCTCTCCCCAGCTCCTGTACTCATCAGTGGAGAACATCCAGCGTGTGGCCGCTGGGGTCCTGTGTGAACTAGCCCAGGACAAGGAAGCAGCTGACGCCATTGATGCTGAGGGAGCCTCGGCTCCACTCATGGAGCTCCTGCACTCCCGCAATGAGGGCACCGGTGAGGGGCGTGCTCTGGGTGAGGGGGTGGTAGAGGAGGGCTGGGTCTTGGTCCTCCAGCCAGGGTGGAGGCAGGTGCCCGAACTGGTTTTTCCTTTCCTCTCTGCTCAGCCACCTACGCTGCTGCTGTCCTGTTCCGCATCTCCGAGGACAAGAACCCAGATTACCGTAAGCGTGTGTCTGTAGAGCTCACCAACTCTCTCTTCAAGCATGACCCAGCTGCCTGGGAGGCTGTGAGTATCGTGGGCTGGACTGCAACATATGGTTGTGCAAGTCACGCACTGCTCAAGGACAGCGATTTTAAGGGGGCTCCTACTACACTATCAACTTCATAGATTTTTATTTTGTAATTGGATCTCTGATGACAATTTCTAGCAGATGGGAGTAGTAGGGCAAATTATCTGTTTCTGAGGGGTGGGTGAGCCCCTGGTACCTGCTCTTATGTTGTCCCATGCCCTGCTGTCCCCAGGGCTGTTCTAGTTCTGTGGGTTTCCCCAAGCATGAATGGTGGGCCCTTCCACCCTAGTGGGGGATGCCCGAGGAGAGGAGTCCCTTGGGGCACTGTGTAACCCTGTTTCATCTTCTCTTCTTTCGAGGGGTCTTTGCTTTTCCCTGGCCCCTTTTCTAGCACCGTCTCTAGCTGCCCACCCCCCAGCCCAGAGCCTACGTTGTCCACCCTTCTCCCCTCCCCCAATGTTTCTCTGTCTCTTTCCTTAGGCCCAGAGCATGATCCCCATCAATGAACCTTACGCAGATGGTAAGTGTGTGCAGAGTTCCTCGGGGACCACTGGGAGCCTGAGGTGTGGGTTCTCTGTGGATGTGAGCGAAAGGAGGCACTGTGTCTCCAAGGCCAAAGGATCCACGGCAGCTTCTGTGTAGTGTTCACACACACTCCTGTCTAGGCCCCCTGATATGGGAGGTTGGAGAGGGGTCAGGCCCACTGGAGATGGACTGAGGGTTGTCCAGCAGGGTGGTCTACAGACTGTAGAAGGTCCCCTTGCCTTCTCTTCCCCAGACATGGATGCCACCTACCGCCCCATGTACTCAAGCGACGTGCCCCTGGACCCCCTGGATATGCACATGGAGATAGACCCGGACTATCCCATCGACACCTACAGCGACGGCCTGAGGCCCCCCTACCCCGCGGGGGACCACGTGCTGGCCTAGCAGGCCCCACTCCGGTATGGCGCCTTCCTACTTCGCAGCCCTCCCTCATGCCCGTGGGCTGTCGAGACACGCTTTTCCTGCCCTCTAGAACCTTCTCACAGAGGCCTGTCATGTTTCCTCTGAAACCCTGACTCTTTTTGGCAGGGATCGAGTGTGGGGCCTTTTGCTATTGAGCTTCCCCCAAGGAAGGGCTGTGCCTTGGCCTGCCTTGGTCCCTTATCTTGCTGGGGGCAGGGAGTCCCATCCCTCCTGTGGGTAGTGGCTGGGTGACAAGATCCTAGGGGCTGCAGGCCTGCCCTGACCCCTCTGTGTTGCCCCCCCCCCCCCCAGGTGCCATTCCTCATCTGAGAGGCTCTCTGTGCAGGCGAAGGGGCAGACAGAAAAGTGCCTGAGCCCCAGGGAGCAGGGCCGCGACTTCTCGCCGAACCCCACGCCTCCAGAGGTCCTCTGTAGGGTCTTTCTTGGGATGGTGATCTGCTCCTGCTTTTCTGTCTTGGGCTGTGGGTCTAGGGCCCAACACCCCCTCCTCACCTCTGTGGCCCTGGCACTAAAGCTTTAGACTCAATCACCCATGCTCTTCCCTCCCCCAGCAGTCACCCCCCACCCCCCAGCCCCACCCCGGGTTGCCTGACTCCAGCGGGGCCTGGTCACACAGCGCTTTGGTTCCTTCTTTGGGCCTGACTGTCTCACCGAACTCCAACCTACCAGCTGTTCTGATCCCCTGGGGTGTCCAGGACCCAGGTTCAAGGCCCAAAGCCCAGAATCCAAAGCTTGTTTGGAAAAGTTCAGGGACGGACCACGGAGATGGGACAGAGATGCAGAGAGTGAGTCCCCCCACTCCGGGGCACTGCTGCACCTCTCTCCAGGACATTCAGCTGGCTTCGGCCCCTTCCCGGGAGCCCTGGGGGTGTTTCCCTCACGCCCCTTCCCACCCACAGCTGCCCTAGCTGACTCCTGAGAAGTGCTCTTGGCTGACCCCTCTGGTGTGCGGTGGGGGGGCTTTCTCTTCCCCTTCCTGTTTCAAACCCACCACCACCTCCCGCACATGGGTGTGGGGGGCTGGGGGAGGTCCCAGCAGAGAGTTTTATTATTCTCGCTTTATGTTTTTGGTTATTGGTTTTTTTGTATAGACCAAAGCAAAGAAAATAAAACTAACACACAGATCTAATGGAGGCTGTACGGGGGGCGGGGGATTGGTAGGGGTGGGATGGGGATTTGGGGGCTCCCCGAGCAGCCTGGTACCTCCTTGGCTGGGCCCCACGTGCACTCCTGGCTACCTGTGTGCAGCAGGGACACAGAGGGGAGTCAAAGAGAAAGAGCGGTTAAGGATCTGGAGTAGCTTTAATTCAATTCACACATACTCAAGAGGCCTCCAGCTTGGCACCTTGGAACCTTAGGGGGTGGGAGGGCTGAAGAGATGGCTGGGCATGAGTCCCCCCTTCAGGGACACCAGGTCTCGTGTGTCTGTCCAAGGGGTGACCTCCTGGCTGGCCTCAATCTCCAGTCCTGCCCCGCCCAGCCTTAGCATACACGTGCTGGATTTCTCTTGGGTGGAACTTTCCCTGTGGCCTATGGCTTGGCATTCAGGCCCCTTTGTGGTCTGGGGTGGGCCACCCCAGCCCCTGCCCCTCCCTCCTGTCCCCTCAGCCAGCATCCTCCTTGCCGGCTCTTGCCTACTGATCTTTGTGCAGGACGCCTTCCCCTGCTAGTCCTCCCTCTGGGAACACTTCCTCCGTGACCTCCCACTGGTCCCAGCCAGGCCAAGCTGGTGGCCCTTCTCTGTTCCATAATGCCCTGTGCACGCCATCATTTCCCCAACCCCGTTGTCGTGACTGCCTGCTTACGTGACGGTTCCCCCACGCACATCTCCCATCCTCCTTCCCAGGGAGGGCCAGCTGCAAGGCGCCTGCCAAGCCTGAGGACCTGGGGCACCTGTGGGCCCACCACTGTCATTTCCTCACCTGCCTGAGGTCAGGCCGTGCAGGGAGGCCAGGGAGTGTCAGGATTTCTGGCACTGGCATGGGTGGGTGGGGATAGGCGCAGGGAGCCCAGTGGAGAGGCAGGTGTGGGGTGCAGCAAGGGGTGCCAGGTGCTAAGCCGAACTCTGCCAAGGAGAGGGGACAAGACAGAGTTCTCAGAATCACAAGGATTTTCAGCAAAGCCCTTCCTCTGCTTTCTGTGTTGGGGGGGTCTTCTGCTTGGGCTGCTGTAACCGAATGCCAAAGGCTGGGGGCTTGAACATCAGGCATTTATTTCTCACAGTCCTGGGGTCTAGAAGTCCAAGGTCAAGGTCCCAGCAGAATCCACACCTGGCGAAAGCCCACTCCTTGGCCTGTAGACCGCCACCTTCACTGCGTTCTCCTCGGTGCAAGCTCAGTGAGGGATGTCTCCCTCTTAGGAGGGAACCACTTCCTTCCCAGGGCCCCAGCCTCATAGCCTCATCTAAACCTGATTACATCCCAAGGGATCCACCTCTAAATAGCGCTTTGGGGCCTAGGACTTCAACATATGAATTTGGGGGGATATTCAGGGCATGAAGGGGCCCTGGCAAGATCCATACAACTTGGGTCATTTGAGAATTCGGTGAAGGGACAGTTCACAGAGACCTAGGCAGGGGGAGGAACAAACAAGGGAGAGGGCAGCATCTTTGGATAATTACAGTGGCCTCAGGCCAGAAGACAGGGAGTGCTTCTTGGGGATGGACCCCTGGATGAGGTGCTCTCCTCCCACCAGTGATCTTTGTTGGCCAAACCCAAGCAGAAACCAGAGAACCCATCCATGTACATCATTGCTGCCCTGAGAAGGGTGGAGAGAGGTACAGGAGCCAGGGAAGGGTAAGCTGACCGACCCCACACTTTCCAGAGGAGGACTCTTCCAAGAAAGGGTTGTCCTCAAGTTTTGTAAGAGGTGATGAGGACAAGGGATGGGAAGGGCTGGCCATGGTTGAGCTTCACAGGAGGTGCCGAGCTTCCTGGCAGTCTGGACAAAAAGGGAAAGTTAAGCTAGATGATGAAGTGAGTTGACACGTCCAGTTTCCCTGAGCCTCATAACCTTAAAAAAAAATAAATGGATGTCTCTGAACCTCAGTTTCTTCTTCTGTAAAGTGGGGATAATGCTTGCTTCGCCTACTGCACATGAAGACAGAATGAGAGCACAGTGAATCCAGGCAGGAGGAAAGGGGAAAGGCAAAAGGCTTCCCAGAGGTGTTTTGCCTTTCTGTTTTCCAGAAGGGACATCTACCCCCAGGGACACTGGCAGGAAGCTGTCCCATGACCCTACCTTGCTGCAAGGGAAGTTGGGAAATTTATTTGACATAGACAGCAAGAGAGGGAGCAAGACAGCAAGCAGGGGGAGAGGGAGAAGCAGGCTTCCTGCTGAGCAGGGACCCCCCCCCCCCAATATGGGGCTCCATCCCAAGATCCTGAGATCATGACCTGAGCCGAAGGCAGACACTTAATGACTGAGCCACTCAGGCACCCAAATCAGGGTCCTGATGGTAAGAAAGGAAGGAGGCATGGAAGACGGTGGGTTGGTCTCCTGTCATGTCTGCTGTGATGTGGAACTAATCTCCCCGGCTAGCCTCTTCCACTTAGGTAGGCTTATTCGAGGAAGGCAGCAGAATGGCCGGGTGCCTGGGTTTCAGTGAAGGAGCCGACCAGAAGCGGGAGTGCAGGCTTCGAGGGTGTGGGCAGACCTGAGAGGCACGCCCAAGGAACACGAAGCCCAGCCTTGGTGGTCTGGGCAAGTCTCCGAGTCTGCCACACGCCACTGGGGCGTGGTGACACCACTTCGGTGTCACCAGTACCAATGGAGACTGACACTCACCTATCACAATGGCAGGTGTCACGCTGAAGACAAGGGAGGCAGCACCAAGTGCCCCCCCCCCCAAATGGCAAAGAGCTAGAATGAAGGACAGAATCCAACCAGGTGGTGTTGGGCAGAAGACCTTCCTTTGCCCTACATCCTGCCAGCTGGGCTTAGAATCAAATTCACACGAGACAGATTAACAGAAGAAAATCAAATTTAATAGGTCTGCCTATGGAGAATCCACACAGACATGAGCTTCCAAAGATAATGAGGCAATGGGAAGCTGATCGGGGAAGGGTCTGCGGATTCAAAGGGGAGGAAGCTCACCAGCAGGAGGGTGAAAGAGCTTTGGAAAAACAAGGTTGCCCAATTATGCAGGTAAAGGGAAGTCTGTTAATAGCTCTCTTCCGGGCACAGGCTCTCCTTTCCAATGCAAATTTTGGTAGCTGAAAGGGAGGCGGAGAATGTTCCCTGCATCTGCTGGGTTTTGATTCCTCCTTCCTGGAAATAATCTTTATGCCCCAGTGGCCCATCTTGGGCCAGCCTGCCCTTGGCCCCTACAGTGGGATTTCAATATCAAGTTCTCAGGAGGCACCTGGCTGGCTCAATTGGTAGAGCACGTGAGGGCTGATCTCGGAGTTCCGAGTTTGAGCTCCATGGTGGGCATAGAGATTACTTAAAAAACCAAACCAAACAAAAATAATCAAGTTATCAAAATAAATCCAAAATTAGCTATCATTTGTGACCCTAAAAGTACTGTTTGAAATACAGTCTGTCAATTTTAAAAACATTATTAAAAATGATTTTAGGGGTGCCTGGGTGGCTCAGTGGGTTAAGCCTCTGCCTTCAGCTCAGGTCATGATCCCAGGGTCCTGGGATCGAGCCCCACATCAGGCACTCTGTTCCTCAGAGAGCCTACTTCCTCCTCTCTCTCTCTGCCTGCCTACTTGTGATCTCTGTTTGTCAAATAAATAAAATATTTTTTAAAAATAAAAATAAAGGAGTGCCTGTTGGCTCAGTGGGTTAAGCCTCTGCTTTTGGCTCAGTCATGATCTCAGGGTCCTGGGATCGAGGCCTGTGTCGGGCTCTCTGCTGAGCGGGGAGCCTGCTTCCCTCTCTCCTCCTCTGCCTGCCTCTCTGCCTACTTGTGATCTCTCTCTCTCTGTCAAATAAATAAAATTTAAAAAAAATTAATTTAAAAACATGAAAAAAAGTCTTACACTAAAAAAAGCTCGAAAATATGTCTACACAGCCACCTCTAAAAAGCATGTAAGTTGGCTAAAAAGAAAAACTCAACAAGATAAAATAACTAGGTAGGAAATATTTAGATGGAATCCTAAATCCTATACTAGATCCAAAGACATCTCTGCACATATAGAGGACATGGGTAACATATACAGAGAAATTGGGTAACACCCAAGACACGTGGGAAAGATTTGAGAAATTCTGTTGTTGACCACCGCCCACCCCCTCCGCTGTTCCAATAATTACTAGGACCATGAAGCTGTGCAAAATGTGTCCAAATGCAGTCCTGGCCTCTGGAAGGAACGGGAGCGCTCCTTGTGGGCTAGATAATGTGGGGCGTTCTTTGTTCATTCCATCACCAAAGCTTCCTAAGGGTCTGCTTTCTGGTAGGCTTTGCTCATGACCCTGGGGATAGAGATGCCCCACATTCTTGTCTTCCAGTGCGGAAACAAACAAGTAAGCAATGGTGGCAGCAGAGGGCGCATGTGCGTGGGAGTCTCAGTGGGTTCAACGACCCCTTGGAGGAAGTGGGGGACATTTGAGTCACCCTTCAAATAAGGAGGTGTTCGATGGAAATCATAGAAGGCATCTGGGATTTCCTGGCAGCAAAGACGTGAGGACAGGAGACTGAGCACAGAGTTAGGAGAAATGACAGTGGGTTGGAGAGGTGAGAGTGAGAAACTGGCTGGAAAATGAGGGAAAACTGGTTAAAGGTCTCCCTGGAACCTGGCGCCGTGGGGTATCTGTGACAAGGGAACCCCAGGACACTTCATGTGCTGGGAATGGCTGGGATGCCCAGAGTCCTAACTCGCTGCTTGGTGTGCTAACCCTTGTTTCTCATCTATAAAACGGTAATATTTTTCTTCCTTCCAGTAAGGATGAAATGACATACATGAATAGCATATGGGTCCCAGTGAATTTGCGTTTCTCCCTGCTTTGCTGTCCCCCAACCCCATCATGAATTGTTCCCAGAAGGGCTCAGAGTCTGGACATGGACCCAAGGTTTAGAAGGAGCCGCTGACTCGGGGGACAGAAATCAGGGCATGAAGTGTTCCTTGGCCTTCTCCTTGAACCTGGTGGAGCAGAGAGAGGCCCCAGGGCTGGAGAAGCTCCTCCCAGGCTTGCCTGCCATTGCCAGCTCAGCAGGCTAGACACAGCTGATGGCCCTGACTCCCCTGACACAGGGTGCTGTAGTTCCCCTCACCTGGCTTCCAGGTGCTTCCCACAGAGCCTCCCAGGCCCTGAGCCGTGACCTGCCACCTGCTGATTGCTCCTGTCCCACTTAGGCCTCTGGCTCTGGTGCCTCCAGGAAGTGAGTGAGGGTTGAGCTGAGGGGCTCTAAGTGAGAAGCAGGGAGAGGACTATGCTGCAGCCCCAACATCCCCCACCCCCGAGGGTCTGCTGTCCTTGTGCCCTGGGAGGTTTCCGGGCGGGGGGGTGGCGGTGCTCACCTGTGTTGGGGAGTGTGGAGCACTGTCCAGGGTCGAGAGCCCTAGAGTCTCGCCCTGACTGGGAAAGCCTCTCTGGAGTCTTTTAGGGGCCACTCCCCGCCCCGCCCCACCCACAACCAGACTCACCCAGAGAATCCATCAATCCATCGTGTGTTCATTCAACAGATACTAAGTGCTTACTCTAATTAAAGCCCTAAGGATACAGAAGTGAGCAAACAGATCTGCTATCCTGGTTAAATAACCACCTTATAAGTAACAAGACTCTTAACACTATGAACAGTGAGAGGCAGGAAGATGCCAGGAGGAAACCAGGAGGGCTTCCCGGAGGAGGAGGCCAGCCTTAGCAGGAGAAGAAGTGAGCCTGCAGGCCGTGTGGGTAATGGATGTTCCTGGATGTTTCTCCAGGTCAAGAGCCTAGCCATCCCTGCTAGAGCCCGCCCCCCACTGTCACCCCAGGTACCTCCCCTCTGTCTTCTTTCCTTCCCTTGTCCTGACCAGCAGGGGAACTATACACCCAGAAGGGGAACTATACACCCAGAAGGCACCAGGCCCAGGGGCCCAGACCCCCAGCATCCTCACTTCCTCAGCCCATGTCTGGGGGGAGAAGCTCTGAGTGTGCAGTGCCCAGGAGTCTGACCAGGGTCTGGGGAGGAGGAATCAAGGAAGGGGGGGCGGGCTGAGGCTGTGGAGGGGCCTGGGCAGTGGTGGGGAAGAGGTGCTGCAGAGGGAGGAGGGGTTCTGGGAGGGAGCCCTGTAAGAGAGGAGCAGGAGTGGGGCTGGTGAAGCAGCTCCCCTCTCCTGCTCAAGGCACTCCCACCTAGTCTGATGCAGAAAGTGGTCCTGGTGTCAGGCCCCGCCCTGATCCCTGGCACTGACCTGACCCTCAGGGGCTCTTGCCATGGGGTAGCCGGTCCTAGGTTCATTTTCCAGGATCAGGGCAGGTGAGGTGGCCTGAGCAGGGGGTGCCCCGAGGCGGGGGTCAGAGTGACTGTGCTTGGCCTCAAGTTCATGGCTGTGGTGGGTCACAAGCCCCTTCCTGTCCTCTCTCTGGTTCAGCAGGGGTCAGAGGGTGCGTACTGGGAGGGAAGGAAGAGGTCTAGGGTTTCTGTTCTGCCGACCTCTCCGGTTAGAGCAGCAGCAGAGTGGGGAGGAGAACAAGGCGGAAGGACACCACTGGAGAGGGACCCGCGAAGTCTCCTGGGCAGCTGTGGGCTTATCAGCCAGGACAAAATGTTCATTTGTGGGGTGACCAGGGGTCTGAGCGTTGCCTTCTCCATCTATCAAATGAAGTCGCCATCCGTATGCCTCTCCTGTGGGGTCACTGATCCCATGGGTGAGGGCTGGCTGGAAGAAGGTAGGGGTATGTGGACTGACACTGCCCCCTGGTGGCTGTGTCTAGAGTTGCTTTGTCCTGTGCCGGGACTTAGAGGGTCCCCTTCAATTCTGTCTTCTCCGCGCCACTTTCTTCTTCATCACCCTAAACTTCCCACGGTCCTCCGCGCTGCTTTCTCATGAGCAGGAATAACTCAATTCAGCAAACATCCATTCAGCAGGAGTGGAATGGGCCCCTATTGTATGTCCTGTTCTGGGGAGTTTTGTAGCGGCAGGTGATAAAAAATATTAAATGTTAAGAAATTAGATACTGGTGTTGGTTGCACAACTCGGTGAATACACCGATTGGACACTTTAATTTTTATTTTATTTTGAAGATTTATTTATTTATTTATTTCAGAGCAGGGGGGAAGAGGGAAGAGGGAGAGAGAGAATCCCAAGCAGACTCCTTGCTGAGTACAGAGCCTGACCTGGGGCTAGATCCCAGGAGCCTGAGATCATCACCCAAACTGAAACCAAGAGGATGTTCCACCAACTGAGCCACCCAGGAGCCCCTGTGATTTTATTTTATTTTTTTATTTTTATTTTTTAAAAAGATTTTATTTATTTATTTGATAGAGAGAGATCACAAGTAGGCAGAGAGGCAGGCAGAGAGAGAGTGGGAAGCAGGCTCCCTGATGAGCAGAGAGCCTGATGCTGGGCTCGATCCCAGGACCCTGAGATCATGACCTGAGCCGAAGGCAGAGGCTTTAACTCACTGAGCCACCCAGGGGCCCCCAATATATATATTTTTAAAAGATTTTTATTAATTTGACAGAGAGATACAGCAAGAGAGGGAACACAAGCAGGGGAAGTGAGAGACGGAGAAGCAGGCTTCCCGCTGAGCAGGGACTCCCAACGTGGGACTCAACCCTGGGACCCTGGGATCATGACCCAAGCCAAAGGCAGATCCCTAACAACTGAGCCACGCAGGCACCCCCGGAGGCAATATTTTAGAAATAACATAACTAATGAAGACTGCCCCTCTGATAAACAGGCAGAGAATTCCCTGGGGGACTGTTGGGGGTGCAGAGGATCTGGTGCGAGGGAGGTGAACAGGCACCAGGGTTCACTCAGCAATCAGGAATGATAAACACTGGCTCCTGAGGGGAGAGGCTGCCATTTCAGGGCGACAGGTATGAGCTGGCTGGGAAGGCTGGGAGTGTGGCCTGAGATGCAAACTAGGAAGCCATTAATGATTTCTCCTCCCCCTCTCACCCAGACCACCCTGTCAGATGGGTACTTTCCATTTTTCTCATAGTTCCTTATTTGTTTCGAAAAAAAATTCACCATGTTCTGTAATTGTCTTAATTGTTTTCTCAGTTATTTGCTTCCCTTTCTAGATCCTGAACTCCAGGAGAACAGGGATCTAGTTTCTCTTACTCTTTGCTGAGAGTCTAGTCTGAGAGTCTAGTATAGTGCCTGAGGTATTAGGGACTCAATAAATATTTGTCAAATGAATGAATGGACCCAGATGGAAGGAAACATTTTTTTAAATTTTTATTTATTTGACAGAGAGAGATCACAAGCAGACAGAGAGGCAGGCAGAGAGAGAGAGAGAGGGAAGCAGGCTCCCTGCTGAGCAGAGAGCCCGACGCGGGACTCGATCCCAGGACCCTGAGATATGACCCGAGCCGAAGGCAGCGGCTTAACCCACTGAGCCACCCAGGCGCCCCAACCTTTTTTTTTAATTAAAGATTTTATTTATTTATTTGACAGAGATCACAAGTAGGCAGAGAGGCAGGCAGAGAGAGGTGGGGGGGAATCAGGCTCCCTGCCAAACAAAGAGCCGGATATGGGGCTTGATCCCAAGACCCAGAGATCATGACTTGAGCTGAAGGCAGAGGCCCAACCCACTGAGTCACCTAGGCGCCCTGGAAGGAAACATTCTTATCACAATGCTTCTGCATGGGAAAGCTGGTGGACAGGGCATTCTCATTCTCATTCCTGGGTTGTGTCTCTTGTTCCATGCTGTGTCACAGATGCCCGACTCCCAAGGCACATTGTCAGCACTAGAAGTCTCTGTCCCAGCTACAGTCCTTGGGCAGCAGCCCCGGTTCTAGGTTCAGGCTTAGCTTGGTGGCTGTGGGGAAGGGGTTCCTGGAATGCCTTCAAGGTGGATTCATGTGGAGGTGGCTGGGGGGTTATCACAAAAATCTAGAAGGGAAAATGAAGCCTGAACAGTAGAAGGACTGAAGAGGAGACTGCACAAATATTGAGAAATATTTAGGCGGTAAATCAAGCGGGACAGGTGATTGGTTATCGAAGGGAAGAAAATTGGGGCACCAAGAATGATTCTAAGGTTCTTCTTTTTTTAAAAAAGATTTTATTTATTTATTTGACAGACAGAGATCACAAGTAGGCAGAGAGGCAGGCAGATAGAGAGAGGGGGAAGCAGGCTCCCCGATGAGCAGAGCCCTATATGGGGCTCAATCCCAGGAGGCTGGGATAATGACCTGAGTCAAAGGCAGAGGCCTTAACCCACTGAGCCACCCAGGTGCACCAATTCTAAGGCTTTAAAAGAATTAGTTCCACGGCCATCTCTTTCTGGCCAGCAGATTCTTCCAGTCTAAAGGGACAGAAATGGCCACCGGACTCCTCTGCCGCCCCATCCAACTCATTCAGGACTTCGGGTGACTCTCGTTGGTACCCCCTCCTGGGGCACACTCTGAGGGGACTCGATCCCTGCGCTGTAGGGGCACAGGTCTGGTCTTGGAGACAGACACACTCTGAGCACTGCCTGACACTGGGTAAGAGATGCTCTGGGGGGATGCGGGACGAGGTCCGAGGAGTCGTCACTTGGAGAGCCTCTAAGTGCACTCTCCAGGAAGAACAGGTGTCTGCCAGGGTGGAAGGAGGTGGGCAAAGCGAATGAGGGCTGGAGGTAAAGCACCAGCAAAGGTAATAAGAAGTAAGGTATAAGAAAGAGGGCTGTCCAGCGGCTGGAGCACTGGGGTGTGAGCGCAGGGATCACAGTGTGACGCGCCACACTGGGCAGCGCCTGGAAACCATACTGGAGTTTGGATTCATCTCCCGGCTATGGGGAAAGCACAATACTGCCCTAACTCCCAGGTCATATCGGGGTGGGCAGCCGGCAACCACAGCGGGAGTGGAGGGAGGGGGTGTGTCCAGCTAGGGACTTTGAAATCACCATACCCGAATTCCAGGGAAGCTGCGACTTGGGGCAGAACCATTCTCGGGAGGTGGAGAGGAGAGGAGAAGCCCTGCACTCGTAACCAGAGCCCATGGAACCGGCTGGGATGGCCACTCGACTCTTCTCCTTATTCTGGTTTTTGCGCGCTGCCTCGCCACCAAGAGCTTCCCTTGCGCGCGACCCCCAGTCCCGGACCCACGGGTTGCTCCCGGGCGCCCACTCCCGCGCGTTGTACCGCTCGGCGGGCGCCCACTCCGGGCGCTGGTTATCCAAGCCCGGCTGCTGCAGCCGGTTGAGGACTCAAGTTGCGTCCTAAGGGATCGGGGCCCCGGTACGCAAGACACGGTTCAGATAGGGGGATCTGGCGGGAATCACCCTCGCATCCCCGCCGTTAGCGCATCTCACTCCAGAGCCCTCTGCGCAGGCACCCGCGGCCGGCAGGATCCGGATCCCCATCCGTCTCGGGACGTCCAGCCCCAGCTCGCCTGACCTCCAAGGCTGGATCAGGGGCCGAAACCCCACGCGCGTCCGCATTCTCAGCCGCCCGGGGGAATGCCCAGTACGTGCCCAGCAACTCGGACGCACCACGGGCCCGCTTCATATTCCAGGGACCCTTTGGTCCTCGGGCCACTGGCCTGGGGACTGGAAAGGCGCCGGGCATCTGGAAGACGCCGGCAGCCTACATCGGGCGCTCCGCCTTTATTCGGGATCTGGAGGAAGGTAAACCCGGTCCTTGGAACCCCAGAGCGGGTGGGACGCAGGCATTTCCGTGGAGAGTGGGGCCGCGTCGGTTCCAGGCGCCCGGGCCCTTCTGCATTCAGTCTTATCGCTCTATCCATTTGTGACGTCACAGTCTGCGGAGCCTGTCCCGTCGCCTCTTCTCTATCTCCTCCTCCCTTCTGTCGTCTGCAGATCGTTGACGGGGTTCAGGTCTAGGGGCTCTGCGCGCCAGTTGCTCTGCAGATCTGCGCACTCTCAGGGCGCCCCTCCCCCCAGGCTACCGCAGTGCCAGGAGAAGGGTGGGTGCTACCGGAGGGCGCTGCCTGGCGCCCGCTGGGGAGGTGGGTGGGCGGAGTGGGAGGTTTTGTCAACCTTCTGGCTGCGGGGGGTCAAAGCCGTGCTTTCCCAAGCCTAGGGATGGGCGGAGCCTCAGGTTTCTTCCCCTCGTAGCTTCTCCCGGGTGACTGACTGGAGATCCCTGGATTGGGTCTAAAGGCTCAGGGCCCCCCTACTGCAGTGCTGGAAAAGTTTCTTTCTTCTCTTCATACGCAACAGGTGCAGGGCGGGTGACTGTGTCTGTTTTCTGACGCAGGAGGCTCCAGTGAGTCGGCCAAGGCTGCCCTCTGGGTAAGGAGGAATGAGCCAGTCTGTGGCTGTACTTCCACTAGCCGCCTGCATTCTCCTAGGTGCCAGGGACCCAGGCTGCCGAGAAGCAGTTCTACCTGAGCTTGGAAGACTGGGATCCTTCACCTTGCCCAGGTCCCTCCAGAACAAGAGTCCAGCTGGTCCTGGGAAGGGAGTGCTGAGTACTGGGGGGTGGTGTGGTGTGGTGTGGAGAGGATATTGGGGGCAGGAAGGGAGCTCAGTCTTCTCCTCCCTTGTTGCTGACTCTTGTTTTTGAGGGAGCATTTGGGGATCCGTCAGGAAACAGTGGGATGTGGGGTGGGATATGCCCCCCTTTTCCTGACACAGCTGCACCCCCTGCTTTTGCATCCCTGTGTCCTGACCGGCCCCCATGAGTCAAGATCACCCAAGAAGCTGTCAGGTTGATGTTGAATCTGCTAGAGGACGTGGGTATTGCCTTCCCGCTGGGGCCAGCCTGAGTCTTAGCCAGGCCTCCTTTTTAAATCTGCCCAGAGGGGTAGGAGTCCTGTCTGTTCCCTGCTTCACTGTTTTTCTGGGGGCCAAGTTGGGGGTCCCGCTTATGAGGTCCAGGCTGGAATTGCTCTTAGAGCCATCTTTTCTATAAGGGGACATGGAGTCAGGCCCCACAGTGGGTTGATGGCAGGTTCTTTCCTAGTACCCTGGAAAACTAGGGTGTGGAAAGGTTTCCCTTAGTGGGCTGGCTTCCCTTTGACCCCTGGGTACTCCCTAGCTTCTCCCATCTGTCTGGGAGATCCCAGAAAACAAGAAAGTATTCCCCATGGTTGTGGGTCTCTCTGTAGAGAGGGCGGGACCTAAATACGGTGGCTCCCATTTGGCCAGTCCCTGGTGAAACAGAACCGAGCTCTGATGGAGGAGAACAGCAAGCTGGAAGCCATGCTGGGCTCAGCCAGGGAGGAGGTAGCTGGGCAGGGAGGAGGGGCACGGGGGGTGCCATCTCAGACCTTCCCGCGTCCCCGTTGCGCCAGGACCCGCGCCTGCCTCTGCCTGCTTTCCAACACGGGTCCTCTCCCCCACTGGCAGAGTTTACATCTCAGACGCCAGCTGTGCTTGCGAGATGATTTCCTCCAGCTCTACTCTGACTCTGATGAGGAGGAAGAGGAGGACGAAGAGGAAGATGAGGAAGAGGCAGAGGCAGAGGAAGAAGAGGCAGAGCAGCAGCACCATCATCCCTATGGAGCCCGTGGGTTTTGAGTGTCCTGCCTTTTCTCTGGGGCAGCCCCTTCTCTGTGCCTCGGTTTCCCTATCTGCAAACAGAGACACACATGGTGCACCTGCCAGCAGGGTTGCTGGGGCTAAATGAGACCACCCCGCTGAGCCTGGGGGTGGAGGGGCAGACCCTGGGGGTGCTGGGCCCTGGGTCTCCCAGCCCTGGGCCCTGACTCCCCTTGCTCTCGGCCCCTAGGACTTCCGCGTGGGAGGTTGAGTCGCTGCGCTACTTCCCCCAGCTGGAAACCCTGTAGGAGAAGCTGAGGCGGCTGGAGGAGGAGAACCAGCCCCTGAGAGAGGAGGTGAGGCTGCGGCAGAGGGCAAACCCTCTGGGGGGGCTGTTGACTCCCCCCCCTTTCCCTCCAGACCTCTCAACTCGATGCCCTTGAGGAGGAGGAGCAGGTGCTCATCCTGGATTTTGTGGAGCAGTTTTGTACGTGAGGTTGTAACTTGGGGGTGGAGGGCTGTCCTAAGGAGCTGAAGGAAGAACTCAGGGATCATAGACTGGAGTCCCAGCTCTCCGGCACTTCCTAGCTGTGGGAGCTTGGTCAAGTTCCTGATGTCTCTGAAACTTTAGAAAGAGGAGGAATTACCTCAGCCCTGAAGACCTCTCCAGAGGCAAAGCTGAGGATGTTCTTTGCACACACTGTAAAGAGCTGTGCAGAAGCCATGGGACCCCTCTAAGCCTGTTTCCTTTTGTCATTTGGGACACGGGAAGGAGGGGCCTGGAAGCAAGGAAGAGAAGGAGCCCTGAGCTGCCAGACACCAGGCGGGGCACCGGATCTGGGGCAGGGGCCAGTGCGGGTACCTGTGTTTATGAAGATGAGGCAGGCGCAGCATTTGTCCCCGAGAAGCTCAAGTGGAGCTGTGAGATACACGTGCAAGATGGCAGGGGCTGAGCTCCCGCGGCCTCCCTTCCCGCAGGCCTGACCTTCCTTGCCTCTGGGTCCCCCAGCTACCCCAATGGCCAGGCCCATAGGAGCTGGTCCCCAAGTTCGGTTGCTTCCACCTCCTAAGGAAGGCTCAAGTCTCTTTCGTCCTCCTCACCCCCCTGTCTCTAGTCCAGGCCCAGTCTTAACCCATCTCCCCTCCTGTACTGCTGTCTTTCCAGGTCCTTCTGCACACAGTCCAAATGAATTTTCTAAAACCAAATCTGACCATGTCATCCTCTGCCTAAAACCCCAAGCTTCCCATTGGCCAAAGAGTAACCTCGGCCTCCTACCCCAGCCCCTGGGATCTGGCGAGCCCTCCCTCCCAGGGTCTCGAGATGGGCTTCTGGGCCCCTCCACACCCTCTCTGGGCCTTGTCTGCCCTTTTTGGCCTGGCCGAGTCCCACTCACCCTGCAGAGGTCTTAGCTGCACAGACTGCGTAAGGCGAGCCCGGGTGCCGCTGTTGTGACCCCCAGCGTGCCCTTTACACACGTTCCACCCTAGCTCAGAGTGGGCCCTGGTGGCATTTCCTTGCTCATCAGTATCCCCACTAGACTTGAGTTCTGCATGTGCTGGGATCGGGTCGCTCAGGCCCCGCACCCAGGGCCTTGCTCCATGTCAGTCAACAGACATTTATTGGGATGAAGACCCAGTGAGAAAATGGAGTCCTGTGAGCCCCGAGTCCCCTGCCTGAGCTGAGGGGTGGGGTGGACAAGGGCCTCCAGAGGGCCAGACTGGTCCCGAGGCCAGCGTGCGGATGGCCGACCTGTCGGAGGTGCTGGCGCTCAGGACAGAGACCCATGACCAGCCGTGGAGGGAGGTCACCCAGCTGCGGATCCAGGTCCTGATGCTGTGGTGCTGCTGCCAGACGGTGGGTCTGGTTGTGTGTCGGGCTCCCTCCTCCCTGCCTGGCCCCATGGAACCCCAGCCCCCTCCTCCCTGCCCTGGGCTCACAGAGCAGCCAGGCCCCAGGCCTCTCTGTGCGCAGAGTCAGAGTTGGAGGAGACCGGAGAGTGTCTTGTTCTGCCCCCTGGTTGTCCCTGGGAAGGGACCCAAGCCCAGGGAAGGTCATGGGGTGTTCTAGAACGCCCGGCTCTGCTGCTCGATGGGGCCCCATTCCATGTGACCTCTTGCTTCAGAAAGGGCTGCCAAACACTCGGCAGTGTGCCTGGGAGGACTTGCCAGAGCGGGTCGGGAGGCCTCAGGTGGGGCTGGTGTGTCTTGGGTGGAGCCGACTAGTCTCGGTCCTTCCAGTATGGAGCCCAGATGGAGAAGTTGCAGCGGCAGCTGGCTTTAGAGAAGGAAATCCAGATGAGGCTCCAGGATGAGGTGAAGCTCCCCCTGGGTCCTGCCTGGGCCTTTGAGAGCCCCTGGCCCAGAGCCGGGAACCCAAGGCCCTTGGCCAGCTGGCTGGCTGTCCGGGGAAGACGAGCAACTTGAACAGGCTCTGGGTCTGTCCCTTTGTACACTCTTGGTGTCTGGTGTGGGCCCTGGCTGTTCAGCCCTTTCTGAAGCAAGAGGTCACATGGAATGGGGCCTGAGTGGAGCAGAGTCCAAGGACCTGCTCAAGGGCATCCTTCATGTCATCATGTGGGTCTGGAGCCTGGGCTGTGTGTCTGCAGCAGAACCTGCAGGTGGCTTTCCAGCTGCAGGACCTGCAGGGGAGGTACGCAGAGTGTGGGGGCATGCAGAATGAGGCCCAAGAGGAGGTGAGGACCCTCGGCCGGTGAGCCCCCGTGTCCACTGGTCCTGTCACCCGCTACACATACACTGTACCCCTGGTGAGAACCCTCCCCTCCGCCTTCTGCCCTCTGTGTGCTCTCCCCCGCTGGCTGATTTCCATCCCTCATCCCTTTCTGGTCCTGGAAGTGGGGACTGGGGTTCTGTGGGGATCCCCTGCTCTCCCCTGCAGGAGGCCCTTCCTGGTTTCCAGGAGACCCTGGACAAGGAACTCAGAATATCTATAAGGAAGATTATCTCAGACTCTGTGTTTTTTATGGAAAGGTGCGCTGCTGGCCCCTCCCTCCCCACTCCCGCCAGGCCCCTGCCTGATCTACACTCACCTTCCCAGAGTGTGGAGGGGGTTTGCTTTTGCTTTCTTTCACTCTTGGCTCCCCACGTTAGGTGCCTGGCCCCTCTCCCCCGCCTTTTCTCTGTCCATGTGTGTGGGCCCTTCATTTCTCCAGGGATTTTTCCACACTGGGGCCCCAGGGACTTTGCAGTTTCAGCTCATGTTGTCTTGGGACAGTGATGGCCCTTTTCTCTGTTGAAGGAGTCACGGGATAATCTCAGAGGAGACATCACACCTGGGGTAAGCTGGCCAAGTGCCCCCCGTCACCAGCCTCACTTTTAGCAGCCAGACAACCACCTGTGACCCTGCCATCCTGGAGAAGGCCTGGCTCTTGGGGCTGGCTGGGCTGAGGTGTTCTGGGAAGGGGATGCCCCCCTCTTCCTTCCCACTTGCCCATAGTTGGCCAACTGACTTAGGCTGTTCCACGTGGGGACTGAAGCCTTCCCTTTACCTCACCAGGGACTGAGGGGAGAATGAACACTGGTGTAGGGCTGGGGACGTCTGAGACTTGAGTCCCCGCTTCATTCCTTTATTGACTGTGTGTCCCTGGGCAAATTGCTTGACCTGTCTGAGCCTTATTAAAATGAATTTGTTGGGGCGCCTGCGTGGCTCAGTGTGTTAAGGCCTCTGCCTTCAGCTCAGGTCATGATCCCAGGTCCTGGGATTGAGCCCCGCATCGGGCTCTCTGCTCTGCAGGGAGCCTGCTTCCCCCTCTCTCTCTACCTGCCTCTCTGCCTACTTGTAATCTCTGTCAAATAAATAAATAAAATCTTAAAAAAAAAAAGGATTTCTTCCTATGGCAGTTAGCTGTGGGCTGGGCCACGAAGGTTAAATCAGGGAGAGGAATATTATCCTTGCTCCTCTGGGGTGTGCACAGGGTGGGGGGTACCAGGGGCCTGTGGGGCTTGTGCAGGGTGGGTGACCCTTCTCCCTCCTTCTTACCTGGAAGCCTGGATGCTGGTTCCCAGCCCCCCCACCCTACAACAGAAGTGGGGAGGAGCCGTCGGGTCTTGGGGGGTAGACTGGGACAGAGAGCAGGGAGCTCCTCAGCCCTGGTGGCCAGGGATGTCCCGCAGGAGCGGATGATGGGGGACCGGGGACTCTGACTGGGGTAGGCTTTCAGGGGCATGCAAAGACCTTCCTGTCTCCCTGGCCAGGTTCAAGCTGTGCGGCAGTGAGGCGCGAGAGCAGGAACGGGGGTTTGAGGCTGAGAAGAGGTTAATGACAACCGAGGATTCTGTGCCTTCAGAGGAGCTGGGGGCCACAGAAGAGGGGGTGCCTGCTGTGGACGGGTTGACAGAAGAGGCGGAGCTGGTGTTGGAGGAGGCTGAAGCCTGGGAGGAGGTGGAGCTGGAGCTGGATGACAGCGTGGTGACCTCGATGCTGGAGGCCAGCGGCTTAGGCCCCTCTCACCTAAGCATGAAGTATGTCCTCCAGCAGGTGGCTGACTGCTGGGACTCGGGGTACAGGTGGCAACTGAGACAGAAGATGTTCCAGAAAGGTGAGAAGGTGAGAGTGCTACCACAGGGGTCACTCCCCCCCAACCCCTCAAGCCCCCCCACCCCCACCCCGCAAGCTCATGGAGTGCTCACTGACTCCAACCTGGCCCCACCCAGCATGCTTATTTGCATGGACTTTGCATATCATTTGCATAGACAACAGGGGACTGTGGTCCCAGGGCTCATTTATGTGGAATTTGCCTAAGATTCCAGAGCTCTACCCGCTTTCCTCCTGGGGGGTTGGGCTGGGGGGTCAGTACCAGGACTGCTGCCCTCCATGACACCTCAGCTTCCTGTCTCTGCTGCCCCTGTCCCCAAGGCTCCCCAACCCTACAGCAGTGGCAACAGCAGTCCAAAACAGTGTGGGGGGCGCTATCGCAGAGCAGTAGCCTGGGTACTGACTGACCCTGGACTTTCAGAGACTAGAGGAGGACAGGGCCAACCACCCTCCCAGGGACAAAGAGGGGGGTGTTTTGGGGCCACCCAGCCCCTTGGGACAAAGGCCTCTGCCAGCAAGGATGGTCGGACCGGTCTGCTGGGTGAGTCTGAAGATGGGCTAGGGTCTCCTCTCCCCAGCTAGAAACTCCAGGTTTTGGAGAGCTACACCTGCTAAGTGTCAGCTGCCTTCACGAAGGTCACAGAGATGCATCGTTTCCTTTAATTGTCACGCCTGCAGGTAGAGGTGCCCTCCCCATTTGTTAGGTGAGAACAGAGCTAAAGTAAGTTGTTGGAGGTCACACAGCTGGAGAGGATCTGAGCCTGTTCTCATCAGTGCTGTGCTGAAATGATTCTCCTAGCCTATCTCTCCCCTCTGACCCTGTCCCAGTGCTTGCCTAGCCTGCTCAGTCAGCTGTGAAATATAGAGCCTGTTGCTAGCCTCACCATCATAAGTGGCCTGCCCCAACTCTGATGGCCTTTTGGTCACTGATGGGCAGCTTCATCAGGGTTGCCATGGACAGTTGTGCAGTTTGTGTATCGAACAGTGGCCTCCACGGCCGGCCAGTGGGCAGCTGCACAGTGGTTATTCGTGACTGTCTTTCTGATATAGTTGACAAGGCCTCAGCCCCTGCCCACCATCCAGGTCCCCCAGTTAACCTCCACTCCCCTTCTCTTCCAGGCTTTGCTGTGTCCCAGCAGAGGCTTCACAGACAGCCTGAGGCCCATCCTTCAGCTAGCTGCCTGGCCAAGTTCCACCTGCCCCAGAAACCTCCTTCCCACCCTCCCAAATGGGACCCTCCTGTGTCAGCGGCGCACCTTCTGTCCTGACGAACCTGGGCTGGGCCTTGAAGACCCAAGCCTGCAGGCTTTCTTGAAATAGGGGACCCTGGCCCGCACTCTGCAGCTGGGCCTGGGATCACGTGCTAGTCAAGGGGGCGGTGGAACCCCAGGGGGAGGCCGGCCAGTTTCCAGACCCAGCTCTGAGCTGGGCTGGGGGTGAGGCTCGGGCCCTGGTGCAGGAAGGTGTTCTGATGACCCTGCTAACAACATGCACCTTGATCCCCAAGGTAAAGGTGGCCTCCAAGTCCTTGCTGACTTTCAGGGACCTGGCCCTCTTCCTCCATTCTTGGCCCTTTCCTCTCAGTCCGTTACTACTGTTGGAAACCCAGAGTGTCTGTATGTGAGGGTGAGGGGCCCCTCTGTCCACTGGGGGCCTCCTCCCCGCCTCCCTGCCTGTGGCCCTTGAGTATCTAGGCTCCCCGCCCAAGTCATCCCCTCCCTGTTGCCCTCCCCTCCTCGTTTCTTCATTCCAGATGTACTGCCCTTTTCTACTCTTTATTCCTAAACAGCTAGACTCGGGGGCTCAGGACCCCGCTCGGTCTGACCCTACTCCCTGCTGTGCTACTTGCTCTTCTGTTCTTCTGTTGCTTGTCAGCCCATATACCTGCTGGTGCAGGAAATAAAGGACCTGTGTGCTACCAGGTCTGCACTCTGGCATCTTTCTCTGGGAGCATGTGTGCGTGTGTGTGTGTGTGCATTCGTGGGTGCATGCTCGCGCATGCAGCTTTTCCTGGGGCAAAGCTGTGGCGAGACAATGAACTTTTGTTAAACACATGACCTAGTCCCATCAACAACCCGTGTGGAGTGGCGGGTGATCTGACAAATGGTGTCGGAGGATGAAACAGGCCCAGGCAGATTAAGTGACCCTCCCAAGGGTCTAAGAGCCGGCTTCAGAACTGGGATGTGAACCCGAGCCCTCAGGTGTCCTGAGCCTGTGCTCAGGCAGCCTCCCGTTCCTATTTTTCTGCCCCAGGGATTCTGGCCTAGTGCCCTGGCTGTGAGGGGTAAGGCACGGGCAAGAGTCGCCCACTGTCTTAGGTGGAGGTCCCTCGGACCTGGAGTCAGACCTGCAACAGCATTTGAAAACAAGTAGTTTGTTTGGAAGCTGATCCAGGAAGCACTCCTGGCTGGGAGCAGGGATGGAGGGGGTGGGTATTGGAGAAGGAAGAAAGCTAAAGGACATGCGAGGCACTGAGGGTTAACCCTACTGGGGAACTCTGGGAACAAGTGTACCCTTTGCATGTCGGGTGTGGCCTGTGGACAGGCGTCATTGGCATCTCCTGGGAGCTTATCAGAAATGCAGATTCTCAGGTCCCACCCCAGACCTATAGAGTCAGACTTTGCACGGTCACAAGGACGCTGGGGAATGCACGTGCATGGCAAATTTTGGGACCCACTGAGATGGAGGCCATCTGGGTTATCCCGCCCCAAGGGGTGAGGAAGCTGGGCAAGCATCTCCCAGCTGACATTTGTCACTGGCAGCCTTGGGCCTTAACGTCATGCTCTGTGCCCCGTGTGTGGGTAAGGAAAAGGCTGCTGGCAGAAAAATTTTTTTAAAGATTCATTTATTTGAGAGAGAGAGAGAGAGCGAGCAGGGGGAGGGGCTGAGAGAGAGGGAGAGAGAGAGAAGCAGACTCCCTGCTGAGTGCAGAGGCCGATGACAGCTGAAACCAAGGGTCAGATGCTTCACTGGCTGAGCCTCCCAGGCGCCCCAAGAATATTGATGCTTCTAGTGGACCATGGTCAGCACATGCAGGAATGGATACTTTTTTTTTTTAAGATTTTATTTATTTGACAGATAGAGATCACAAGTAGGCAGAGAGGCAGGGAGAGAGAGAGAGGAGGAAGCAGGCTCCCCGCCGAGCAGAGAGCCCGATGTGGGGCTCGATCCCAGGACCCCGAGATCATGACCTGAGCCGAAGGCAGTGGCTTAACCCACTGAACCTCCCAGGCGCCCCAGGAATGGATATTTTTAAACGATTACACTTTTTGTATGTATGTATGTTGCTTCCATGCCCAGCATGGAGCCCAATGTGGGGCTTGAACCCATGACACTGAGATCAAGAGCCATGTGCTCTACTGACTGAGCCAGCCAGGCGAGGTGCCTCCTTGCACTGTCTCTTTAATGTGGGTGGAAGCATGATGGCATTTGCGTTCTCGGCTGTGGCGGCTCAGGACCTGTGCATGACAGCTTTGGAATGATCTGGGTGTGCCTTCCTGCCCAGTGCACACACTTACCGATAAATGGCAACTTCAAAGCACTGATGCAGACTTGTAAACCAGGCTGCGCGGATCGTGGTTTTCCATATGGGCAGCTGACATCAGCTTAGGCTCCTTTGCTCTTGACCTGTTCTCCTTTCCCAAGACCAACATGGCTCCTCTTGGCCACCCGTAGGTCTCCAGTTTAGGAGCCCCATAGTTTAAGCTGTTGCTGCAAATCCTGTGGGTTAAGGCTGTCTGGTGAATGGGTCCACCTTGCCTCTGATGGTTAAGTGCTGCCACTTGGTCCCCTCTGCCCTGCAATCCTGTCATCTCCGCTGATACTAAGAAGCCTGGGTCCATAGCAGCGTCTCCTACGTCAGCCTGGGGCTGCAGAGGATAAGCTCCGCTGAGCTGTTCAACAATGCTTACGTGTCCTCACCAACACGTTCCTTATGTCCTCCAGAAAAGGACTGGTTTTTGGACCCTTACAGGGACTGGAGTCACATGGTGGATGCTCTTGTCTGACATGGCAATTCATTCCAGGGTGACTGCCCGTCTTTTGGCTCTTTCCTCGGTCCTCTGCTGGGGCAGCTTGGGCACCTTACTTGCTCCAGACTTTCAGGGAGTCACGCCCAGCAAGGCGTGAAGATGGGCTCCGCGTGTCCTTGCCAGGAGCTGAAAGCCTGAGTCGTGGGAGACGGTCCTCTACTCCTGTTCAACAAACTCTCCCTACCCAGTCCTCAGCCCGCCTCCTCGGTCTGTCAGCCTCTAAAATCCCCTCCTGTGTGCGCTTCCTGGTTCCTTCTGTGACATGTTTTCCGGCTTCTTCAGGACCTGCAGTATTTTGGGTGAATAATTCCGTTTCCGCCATGTTTGGGACAGTGCTTCTGCACAGCCTAAGACTTGACCCTAGTGTTTGGTGTGGAAGCCCTGAAGGGAGGCGGGGCCAATTGTGAGAAACATCACTTCGCAAGACCTCTGCCTCAAGGAGGTCTGGGCATGGTCTCCAGGGACGGAAAAGCTGCTTTCCTCTGGCAAGGTGGAGACAATTCCTCCAGCCCAGAAGTTTCCTGGAAACCTGGGAGTTTGAAGTTCTTCAGGGCATTTTCTCAAATGTTCCGTGCAAGGTTATCATGGTCCCATGCCTTTCATTCTAGGACTTTGATGGGGAGACTTGTTGGGGCTCCAATGTCAGCTTCCTTTGTTATCTGACTTCTTACATTCAGATCTTGGGCTTGAGTTAATGGTTGGCTGACCTGAGCCCAACATTTTCTTCCTTCAGAAATCTCTGATCATTAGCGGTAGCCAATGGACACCACAGCCATAATCATCATCACTCTTCTGTCTTGAATGCTGAAGCAATCAGCTACATCAGGGCCCCTATACCCTGTCCCGATGCACCAGCAATGAGAATCTTAGCAGTGGGGTTGCCACAGTACTCCAGAGGTGGTCGGCACCCTGCTTAACGCCAGCAAAGGGTCTGGCTAGGGAAGGATCAAATTCCAGAATCCCAAGATGACAGTGTTGCTTTCTACAACCCTTCTAGGACCACCTGTTTTCAGAGGAGTCCCCCGGCCCAGAGGCAGACTTGGAAATAAGGATTTGAGTTCAAATAGTTTATTTGGAGTGTGGTGATCCCAAAGACCACTGGTGGGAGTGTGTGCGTGCAAGACAGGGAAGGGAGGGCGGTCAACGAAGGGTGCCCTTGAGCAGCTTCCTGCTGTGGGTAAGTGGGGCTCAGTCCTGTGGGGGAATTATGGGAGACAGAGCTGGATACACCTCAGAGTTACCCTCCCCGAGTGGTGAGGAAGCCGGGGTATTGATCCTCCCGCTCTCAACTGTCACCAACGCAGGGCTCCCTCGGGAGACAATCACTCCAGAGCATTTGCAGCCTGCTTAGCCTTCAGAAAGCCCTCAGGGGGAGCAGTGGCACCTGCTTGGGGAAGGATGCTGCTGACAGGCAGAGAACTACGAGGGAATGTGGGTGTAGCATTGACAGTGCCTCTGCTAGCCACTCACGCGCCCATCTGATGAGTTATGGGATCTAGAGTCCATCTGGTCCAGGCCTGTGCCTCTGGGTGCCTCGATGGCCCCATCTTGCAGCTCTGCCCCTCTTTCCTTTGCAGACAAGATGCAGCGACTGTGTGTGTGCGTGCTGATCCTGGCGCCATGGGATACCTCCTGTTCTTGGAACCAGGGATACAGCAGAGAAGAGGGACGTGTGGTCCCCACTCTTACAGACTTGCCCTGCTACCTGGGGAGGCAGACAATAAACTAGCTGACAAGACAATGACGGGGTGTGAAGTGTGCTCTGGAGAGCAACCTTAGGGACTGTGGGGCCGTTAGAGGACACCAGGCGCTGTGTATGAGGCAGGAGGAGCAGAACAGGTGGGCCTTTCAGGAAGAGGCATTTCAGCCAAGACCCCAAAGAGAAAAAGGGCAGCCAGCCATGTGGGTGCCTGGGAAAAGCCTTCGGGGCACAGGGAATGGCGAGGACAGATGTTCTGAGCAGGACCCAGCATGGTGCATTTGTGCAAGGAGAAAGGGAGAGAGGAGGAAGGAACAGGGAACCTGCCGTGAGGTGGTGCAGGCTGGCTTAGGGCTTTGGCAAGTTTAGGTCTTCTCTTAAGTGTGACAGGGAGCATTGGAGGGTTAAAGCCTGGAGTGGCACAATTTGATCTGTCTTTTAGAAAGCTGACTCTGGTCGCGACCCCACCACCATTTTCCACCTGCATGAGTAGGTTCGGGGTCAATGTTAAGGTCTGGGGACACTCAGAAGAACAGGTCATGGTCCCTGCCCCCAGGGGAGTGCTCAGTTTTTCCCGCTGCCTCAACCCTACCCTACCAACTCCCCTCTCCTGCGCCACACTTGACACAATGTGATCCATTGGAAGCTAGTTTATTTTGAGTGGTTTTTCATGGGGCTGGGCTGGGGTGGGCTGGGCGATGTCTGGGCTTTGAAGCTCCGTTCTAGGGATGCTGGTCCCCTTCCTCAGCGCTGCGGCGGCCGAAGTCCATCCATCCGTATGCTGCTTCTTCTTCCTCCACCCACGGTCCCTGCTTCTTGGACAGGTCTGAGGGTCAGAGCGGGGGTGGGGGAATGTGAGGATGTGGGAAGGACGTCTAGCTGCTGGAAACCAAGGCCAGGGACAGCCCTGGCTGGGCGAAGCGAGCAGGGACGGCTGTCACAGTTCCTACCTGCCACCAGCTGTGGAGGACCTTGGAGCCCCAGCTGCCTTCGCTGGTGAGGGGCTGCACCCAGCCGGTCCAGCCAGTGTGGCTCCAGGCCCCTATTTGCCCCTGGACCTGAGGGTGCGTCCTGCTGCCGGGAGCCAGGCTTCCAAGCAGCTTCAGAGAAGGTGGCCAGAGCCAGCGCCAGGATCAGCACGCACACACACAGTCGCTGCATCTTGTCTGCAAAGGAAAGAGGGGCAGAGCTGCAAGATGGGGCCATCGAGGCACCCAGAGGCACAGGCCTGGACCAGATGGACTCTAGATCCCTCCCTGCGGGCAGGTACCACGCTGTGTGGGGTTGTGGACTGTCCCTCAGCTTGCTTCTCCAGTTCCTGCCAACTCCCCCAGCTCCCAAGCCTTGCCCCCTTTCCTCATTACCTACCTTCATTACAGCAGTGACTTCTCTCGGAGGAATTTACAACCTAGAGCAATGGTTTCCAAACTTCTGCAGAATTTGAGGCTATGTGAGCAGCTCTGTAGCTGTTTCCCTCTTGTAGTTTCAAGTGAGCTTTTAAATAGTCATATCAAGGGCACATTGCTGACGACCTGGTATCTCAGTGGAGACCCCCCCAGTGTATTCAGTGTGGGGTCGGGTCTCACCATTTTTGCGCCGCCCGTGGAGGGAAGCTTCTCCCACCATTTTTGCTTAGCTGAGGGCTATCCTGTGATTGTAATGAAGCAGTTAAAAATTAAGCTGTTACCGTTTGCTCCTGTGTATCAGGGTGACCTGAGTTTGGGGAAACCATAATACAGAAATAAACTGATACTCAAATGAATCTAAAATTCAAATATAAAATTCTATTCTCAGCATTTGCGTTCTTTCAGTCTCATTATTCTGATTGGCTTTACCTTCTAGGAACACATTAATAGTAATAAAATAAGACTTTTATCTGTTTTTCATAGTGGGGTTCTCTGTTAGATTTCCCTTGGAAGAGAAAGTGTTCTAGGTGCTAAAGAAACAAGGTTGAGGGGCGCCTGAGTGGCTCAGTGGGTTAGGACTCTGCCTTCAGCTCAGGTTATGACCTCAGGGTCCTGGGATTGAGCCCCGCATGGGGCTCTCTGCTCAGCAGGGAGCCTGTTTCCCCTCCCCCTCTGCTGCTTCTTTGCCCGCTTGTGATCTCTCTCTGTCAAATAAATAAAATAAAACCTTAAAAAAAAAAAACAAGGTTAAAAAATCAGTCGATCCAGAGCTACACTGGCCCATGCTGGCCACGTGTATTGTCCAATGTGGTAGCTAATAGGCAGATACAGCGCTTTACATTTAAATTAATTAAAATAAAAAATTCATCTCCCAGGCTAGCCACCTTTCCAGTGTACCTGTGGCTGGTGGCTACCATATTGGGTGGTGCAGGTACAGACTCCATCATCATGGAAAGTTCTTTCAAACAGCCCTAGTCTAGGAAAGAGCTTGAGATGGGATCCAGAAACCCTGAGCTCCAATTCCAACCCTTCCCAATAATTTGCGTGACTTTGAGCAAGTCACAACTTCTCGACCTCAGTTTTTTCACCCAAGAGATGGGAGAAGAGCCTTTGTCTTTCTCACCTTGCAGGATTGGGAGGAGCATGGAGTAAGAAGGTTGAAGTAGCAAGTCAGCTCAAGGGAAAGGTATGGGAACGCCAGTGTGGGTTCTAGAGCTGAGACCTAGTCTGGCCCTGCGATAAGAGAAGGGTGGCAGCCTTGGAGACACGGAGACGTGAGCCTGGTACCTTAATGCAGGGAATTGTTCCATCAACCCTCTTCCCCGCCTCTCCACTCCCCTCCTGGGTTCTCTCACCTGCAGAGCTGGGAGATGGGCAATGCTCTAGCCAGCCTGCTGCCTCTTCCTGTCTCTGCTCCTCCTGGTGCTCCTGCCCTGCCTTATAAAGCCCTCAAGGCCCCTCCCAAACCCCAGGAGGTCAGCCTCCGCCACAGCAAGACAAAAGGGCGTGGGCACAGGTCCCTCGCCCCTGCCCTGCCCTGCCATTCATTCAGTCATCTATAAGGGGGAAGGGAGGGGAGTTGACCTTCCTGGCTGTGAGGGGCATGTGTGGGTGGGGGCCTGGCTTCAGCTGGGCATGAAGGCAGACAGGAGACAGGCTTCCTGGGGTCAGGAACAGTGGCCCCCACCCAGACCTTGGGGTGCATCAGCCCTCTAGCTACGTCCCCCTGGGGGGCTGGTGAGGCAGTTGCACCGAGTGACCTTGGTGAGGAAGCATCTTTCATCAGACACTGGTGTTTGAAGAGCAGGGAGCGTGTGGATGTCGAGTGCTGTATCGATCCCCTGTCCCCTCTGCCCGGCTCTACAAACAGGACGTGAGCTAGTTATCGGGGGCAATGGGCCGTAGGCTGATGGCCCTGCCCACTCCACCTGGGGGGCTGCAGCCCGGTTGCCTCCGTCACCTCCTTTGCCTGGAAAATCCCAAGTGTCCCCCGCCTTGTGCCCTCTGTGGCGGCTGGGTTCCTGGGTTCCGCTTGCAGCTCCCCTCCACCTCAGGTTCGCCCGTACCACCTGACTCTTGCAAACCCCCACCCAGGGCTGATTCTTGCAGCCTTCTGCAGCTGGAGGCTCCCTCCTTTTGTCTTCCAGGGGAGATGGCAATCTGTGTCATGCATTCACCACTTTTCAGTATAAAAATACACCTTCAAGTGGTTAGCAAAGAGACTGAATGAAGGGTTTGCCCAAGATGTGCCAGAACACCAAATAGTATGCTTGTTGACTGATTTGATAAATTGCCACCTCGACCTGTTTTTGGACAGATGTAACGAGCTCTAGGCTGCTTTTGATTTTTCCGTGGTTGACGTTAGAGATTTTGCTTTTGTTCATGCGTCATCGGGGCCCCTTCTTGTCTGGGGGAGTTCTGATGCCCCTTGGGTGCCGGATAAAGGGCAGTGGTACCCATGCTCAGCGACAGCCTTGCTGAGAATTAACAGGTGATGCCGTAGGCTGTGAGGTGTCCATGGCAACCAGCAGCCGAATGTTCTGGTGAATAACCCAGGGCCTGGCTCGGTGACTCGGCAGATGGAATTAAGTGAAAACGACAAATTCAGTGCAGGGATTGGTGATAATGAATTGAATCCAGAGTCTTAGAGATGGCAGGGCTTTTGCAGGGAGCTTGGCAGCCGGTGGTGTGAGGAGCAGCTCTGTTCACGTGCTAGAGGAATAGAGATGTTCGTGTTGCCATAGTGATGGGAAAAAAGAAGCTCTCTGTGGAGCCTTAGTTGTACCAGAACCCAAGATTTTGGCTGTGGAGGGGATTAGGCAGCCCTCCACCTGCCACCCTGACTGTTCTTCGAAGGCTGGTCACACCAGGGCTGGTGAAAGCAGCAGACAGAAGCGGGTACCCACTCAGCAGGTGATGGTCCCCGCTGACTGCGGGCACTGGCAGGCGTGCAGGGAGGGCTCTGCTCAGAGTCAAGAGACAGCTCTCATCCCGAGGTACTTCCAGTCACGAACCTGCATGTTCTGCTCTCAGGGGAACCTTGTTCAATGGGAAACAGAGGGGTTTCCAGGCCCTGCCCTTTTCCAGATGTTGAACTTTGAGCAGATCTCTCCTCCTCTCTGAGCTATTTTCTCCTTCAAGAAACAAGGAAAATAGCTGGGGTTGGGGGGGCATCTTGTGAAGGTGATGTACATAAAGCACCATGCACAGTGCCCAGAACATCTCAAGTACCTAATTTATTTATGGGCCTCAGTTAGCCTCATCTGTGAAATGGCAATCATTCATTCCTACCTCATTGAGCTGCTGTGAAGGGAAAATATAACAAGGTCTGTGCACACACTTCGCACACATCAGAGAGCTTCTCCTTTCCCAAGACTTCGGAGGGTAATTCCCTAAAAAGTATGGTCTGTGAATCTAAGTCTTTCCCTCCTGCTGGCCATGACTCAGAGGGATACTTGTCTTGGGTTGCCACTGAAGAGGGGGCAGTGATGGAGCCTGTGGAGGCTGGACCTCTCAGAGGCCAGCACCGACTGGTGTACAGAGGATGTGGGAACCAGTGAGGCCAGGATAGACTCCTGGCTCCAGTATTTTGACTTGCTGGGTGACCAGAAAATCCAGTTTCTGAGTCTACTAAATTGAAGACCAGATCCCAGACCCTGGGGTCAGTGCCCTCCCTCTCTCTGCGGACCCTGCCCGTGTTTCCACAATAGTGACAGTGCTGTGTGACAGGCTCTTTGCATGAATAAATGCGGTTGCTGTTTACCATTGCCCTTGGATGTAAGTACTAATGTGTCCTTATTCCACAGATGAAGAAACTGAGGCTCACACAGGAGAACAATCTCTATCCTGAGTTTACAGGACCAAGGAGACCTGCACGAGAAATCCTGGTTCTGGGATCCTTCTCCTCCCAGGAGAGGTGTGGTAGGCAGAATCATGGTGCCCCAAAGATGTCCATACCCCAGTTCCTGGGACCTGTGAATATATGAGGTTACATGGCAAAAGAGACTTTGTAGATGTAATTATAAAGTAGGGAGCTTGGGGCGCCTGGGTGGCTCAGTGGGTTAAAGCCTCTGCCTTCAGCTCAGGTCATGATCCCAGAGTCCTGGGATCGAGCCCCTTATCAGGCTCTCTGGTCGGCGGGAAGCCTGCTTCCTCCTCTCTCTCTGCCTGTCTCTCTGCCTACTTGTGATCTCTGTCTGTCAACTAAATAAATAAAAATCTTGAAAAAAAAAAAAGTAGGGAGCTTATCCTGGATTATCTGAGTGGACCCCGTTTAACCAGATGAGCCCTTAAGACGTTCTTTAGCAGGACGCCTGGGTGGCTCAGTCTGTTGAGCGACAGGTCATGATCTCGGGGTCCTGGGATCGAGTCCTGAGTTGGGCTCCTTGTTTAGCAGGGAGCTTGCTTCTCCCTCTCTCTCTCCCTCTGCTGTGTGCTTTCTCTATCTTTAACAACAACAATAAAAAATAAAAACCAAAAAAACCAAACCATGTCCTTTGAGTAAAGGTGGAAGTGATGTGGCTAAAGGATAAATCAGAGATTCGAAGACTGAGGAGGATTCCGCCTGCCCTTGCTGGTTTGAAAATGGGAGAGGGAGGGCAGCAGGCTGAGGAGAGCAGGTGGCCTTCAGGAGCTGAGAGAGGTCCCCAGCTGAGGCCCTAGAACGCAAAGAACTGAATTCAGCCAACAATCCGATGAGCCTGGCAGTGGGTTCACCCAGAGCCTTTAGAATGGAATATAGCCTTGAGGATGCCTTTGTTTTGTCCCAGGGACCCACACTGTACCTGGGACTCCTGACCCATGTGGTGGTCAGAGAATGAGTTTGTGTTGTCTGGCCTCATGGAGGTTTCCTTCAGTCAGAACTGGCCCTGTGTGAATTTGTGTGGGGTTTTCCAAATACAGGTAAGGATGGTGTTCGTCAAAGTCCTGGGCTGTTCCCCCATTTTCCTTCCAGTTAGTGAGCACCTGCTGTAAGTCAGGGGTAGGTGAAGCCCTGGGGATAAGAGGTGACTATGACTGGCCCCTTTATGGCTTGGTGGCACTGAGATTGGAGGGGATGGGGGAACAAACAATAGACATAATAACAAGAGTGGGGAGGGAGAATCCCCCGGGGGCAAGTCTGCTCTCGGGACCACACTCCCACCGGCCAGGGCTGGCCCTGGCAAGCAGTGGTACTGGGGCTCCCACCTGTTGTACTGGGGAGCTGCAAACTGTGCGAGGCTGCCCGGGGCTCCTCATTGATTATTGATGGCGGACAAGGGAGAGACTGAGGATGCCTCTGTGCCTCAGGCAATGAGGCCTGGGGAGGGGTGAAGGTGCTGGGACAAACAGTGACACTTGGGAGGTGTTCATGGCAGCATGGGTGTCTGTGGTCCCTCCCCGGGAAGGGGGGCTGCGGAGGAGGATGTGGGTTCATGACTTCTGGCTTTACCTGCTTTCCCAGGCTGATAAGGGAGCAGGACCAAGAGGACAGCCCACAGGCTGCTCTCAGGCAGAGCTGGAGAGGGTGCCCTGGGATGAGCTCAGGGGCCAGGTGACCCGCTCAGCTGGCTGGGAGGGAGAGCAGAAGGCACCCCACGTTCCAGCCTCGGCCTCCTCTCCCTGGTCCCCCTCTCTCCTCATCTGATGCCCAGCTGTGCCTTTGGAGCGGTGGCTTTCAATCCACTCCTCATGTTAGGATCACCTGGGGGAGCGCTTAACCCACCCCCACACCCAGGGTGCTCATCAGAAGGCTTTTCAAATCAGAAGCAAGGGTGAGACCCAGGGGGTGGCTGGAGTCTGGATGCGGAATTGGCGTTTGTGCACGTGGGAGGCCAGGACTAAGATGCTTTGCCATTCTGGGCTGAATCCCAGCTTTGGCACTTCCTAGCTGTGATCTGGGGCAAGTCACAGATTTGGGAAACCCCCCCTCCACCCCCCGCCATTTACCTGGGAGGGCCACGGTGAGGGATAACAGAGACACCTGTAGCATTCACTTGGTCTCTGCCACACAGTAAGTTCTATGTAAGGTTGTCGTCATTGGTATTTTTAGTACCACAGCGTTACCTGCCCCTCCTCCGTGCTGCTGCATCCTGCTGACTTCCAGAATATTCTACCCCGCTTTCCTTGATTATTTTATTTTATTTTATTTTTTTAAGATTTTATTTATTTATTTGACAGCGATCACAAGTAGGCAGAGAGGCAGGCAGAGAGAGAGGAGGAAGCAGGCTCCCCACTGAGCAGAGAGCCCGATGCGGGGCTCGATCCCAGGGAAGGCAGAGGCTTAACCCACTGAGCCACCCAGGCGCCCCCCTTGATTATTTTCTTCTCCACTCTTTCCTGTAATAGTCCCTAGAGCCTTCCCTCACAGAACCCATCAGAAGCATAGTGGGGGCTTGAACCTAGACAGATGGATTCTGTAAGCTTTAAGAAAATCCTTTCCGGCGGCGCCTGGGTGGCTCAGTGGGTTAAAGCCTTTGCCTTGGGCTCAGATCATGATCCCTCCGTCCTGGGATCGAGCCCTGCTTCAGGCTCTCTGCTCAGCAGGATTCCCTTCCTCTGTCTCTCTCTCTGCTTGCCTCTCTGCCTACTTCTGATCTCTGTCAAATAAATAAATAAAATCTTAAAAAAGAAAAGGAAAAAGAAAAACCTTTCGTTGCTGCCATCCCGCTGTCTCTACGATGAGCCTTCTCTTCTCTGCACTCTGTAATCTGTTAAGCCAGTGAGTGGGGTTGGTTGGAGTGGCAGATTTGGGCCAGGGAAACGAGGGAGGTTTTGGTAGCTGATTTCACCTGTAATCTTACCTTTTTTTTTTTTTTTAAAGATTTTATTTATTTGTCAGAGACACACACACACACACACACACACAGTGAGAAAGGGAACACAAACAGGGGATGTGGGAGAGGGAGAAGCAGGTTTCCCACTGAGCAGGCAGCCTGGTACAGGGCTAGATCCCAGATCTGCTTCTCCCTCTCCTTCTGCCCCTTCCCACCTCACTCATGCTCTCTCTGTCACAAATAAATAAAAAATCATTAAAAGATACATATATAAGCTCTATTTGTTGAGATATAGTGCACATATCACACAATTCACTCTTTTTTTAAACACCATTCACTCTTTATTTATTTATTTTTTCCATTCCCTTTTTTTTTAGAAAATTTTTTTAAGATTTTATTTATTTATTTGACAGAGATCACAAGTAGGCAGAGAGGCAGGCAGAGAGAGGGGGAAAGCAGGCTCCCCGCTGAGCAGAGAGCCCAATTCGGGGCTCGATGCAGGGCTCGATCCCAGGACCCTGGGACCATGACCCAAGCTGAAGGCAGAGATTTTAACCCACTGAGCCACCCAGGCACCCCTCCATTCACTTTTTTAAAGTACACAAGCCAGTGGGTTTCGGCACATCCACAAAGTGGCACAACGATGACCTTTATCTAGTTCCAGAATATTTGCATCACCCCAAAAGGAAAATCCCTTTACCCATCTGCAGTCACTCCTCATTCCTCCCCATCCCTCTGGAGAGAATGACTGGGAAATAAAAAAGAGGTTTTCAAATAACTGTTTGGGGAGGTGGCAGCACGGAGATGGAGATCACCTTACGAGGAGCTACCTCCTCATCGACTGGTTGAAATTTAAATTGGCTCTCTCAAATAGCACTCCGAAAGGAAACCCAACCACTGGGTTCTAGAACCTTACAGCCACAAGAATTCTAAGACATGGGAGAAGATGGGCAAAATCAAACAAAGATAAATTATTAACTTGTTCAGGCAGTCCCTGTCACAGGCTGAGTGTGACCCCTTGCCTAAGCACGACTGAAACAATTCAGGTGTTTGTACACTGATGGGTTTAGCATCTGACTCCCCAGCTAGAGTGTAGACTCCGGGAGGAAGAAGGTGGGTTTTGGCTTTTCTGTTGCTGACCTGTACTGAGCAAGTCCTCTGGAAATGAGAATGGGTGAGTGAACACGGCAGAGAGTTGGCTGTGGGCTCTGGGCTTGAGAGAGAAGTGGAGGTTGGAAACAGAGAATTAAGATCATGAACACTGAAAACATAATCAGTCATGACCCAGGGTGTGGCCACCACGGGAGAGGTACTGAAGGCCAAGACTGTCTTCATCCCTTTGGAACTCCTACACTTGGAGAATGGAGGGATGTTTCCAAGCAGGTGGAGAGGTCACAGGGTACCGAATGGGAGACTTTATCGGAGAAGCAAAGAGGGCTGGTGTATGGTGCTCAGGGCTGCAGGAAACAAATGTAGGAGATGAGGACATCCAAGACCCTGTCCGTCTTCCCCTCCTAGAACGTAGTGTCCATTCGGGCAAGGATCTTTGTTCAGGGCTACATTCTCAGTGCCTCAAAGGGTGGTGGGCACAGCTGGGATGCTGCATAAATGTTTACTGAATGAATGAATGACTCATGCCATGAGAAGTGAAAATTAGCAGGTGAAGATTCTGTAACATCATGATTTGCTCTCCTTCCTTTGTGTTTCTACTTGGTGGATCCCGAGGGAAAGGGTGAATTAAACTAGTGGTTCTCAAAAGGGGGATGTGGGTTTGTCTCCCAGGGGCATTTAACAATGTCTGGAGATAACTTTGGTTGTCAGGCATGCATGGGAAAGAGTGCTATCACCCAGCAGTGGTGGAGGTCCGAGATACTGTTAAACATCCTGTGAAACACAGGTCAGGCCCTCTTCCCCAACACATAATTATCTGGGTCCAAATATTAATAGTGTTGAGTTAAGTGAAGCCCCCGGGTTACACGAACCCGCTGGTAGTTGTCATAAGCCTGGGCAAGCTCTTCATGAATCGGTCCACACAAATGTTTTCTGTCCTGCATCCAACACAGCAACTGAGCTCTGTCTCAGTGAGTCTTGACTCTTTTGGGTTCAAAATCCTTGTCCTATCAACAGTCTACAGGACCAACTTGGGATCTTTAGATCTTTCTAGATCTTTCTCATCATATGCCAGGTGTATGCCCAGCATTTTAAGAAAAAAATAACTTGAAGTTGGTAAATTATGATCGGTTCCTTTAAAGTTTTACAACTTAAAAGATAATCTGTAATAATCATACCGTGCAAAGGCAGCTTTTGACTTTCCCCAGTAAAAAAAGGTGACAAAACACTGTTTAAATTTAATTAGAAGGAAAAGCATGACTTCAGACAAATTAAAAAGGGATACTGCATCATGTTTGGTTCTGAGAAAAAAATGTATCTTAAAATGCAGCTTTAGATTTTGTTATGTAATTAAAAAACAACCTAATGTTCATTGGGATCTCCTTATATTTATTATAGCTTTTGTATTATTTTTCCTGGGGGTGACAGAACAGGGTTTCAGATGTCTCACACATAGGCACATTGCGAACGGCACTACAGAGATGTAGGGTGTCTTCGGTTCCAGTGAAATAGAAGTCAAATTAGTTCTAGCCAGCACTGTATTTTCTCCTTTGGCATTGTTTTTGACATCTGGGAGACCTCTTAATCAGACGGATGGGACTTGGAGGTCTGGTGGGCTTCGATGGGGGTCAATGGCTAGATCATCATCACTCATGGGCCACCCCCCACAGTGGTTCTGTCCTGAGGCTCTGGGGGCCAAGCCCAGGCTTGGCACCACTCCAGGGGGCTCCCCAGCTGATCCCATGACAGCCAGGTCTCTGTACCTCTTAGCTAGTGCAATGAAGCCAATCCATATTCAGCTCATAACTGTTGCTTTCCACACTGTGACAGTTTTTGTGTGTTTTATATTTTTAAAGATTTTATTTATTTATTTGACAGAGAGAGAGAGCGAGGGAGGAAACACAAGCAGGGGGAGTGGGGGGAGGGAGAAGCAGGCCTCCCACTGAGCAGGGAGCCCTATGTAGGGCTCCATCCCAGGACCCCGGGATCATGACCTGAGCCCAAGGCAGACACTTAACAACTGATCCACCCAGGGGCCTCTTTTTGTGTGTTTTAAATGCACATCTAAAACCATAATAGAAAATGCACTTATAAAAATTAAAAGTCATGGGGGACCCGGCTGGTTTAGTCGATGCACTATGTGACTCTTGATCTCAGGGTTGTGAGTTTAAGCCCCACGTTTGGTGTAGAGATTACTTAAAAATAATATCTTAAAAAATAAAAGTCATAATATTACTGTCTTTTTTTAACCAGTTTGCAGACCACAATATGAGGCCTGCTAATTTTATGGTTCAAACCCGTACTTCTCAAGCTTTGCTAAGTGCCGATTGTTAAAATGAAGATGGCTTCAGGGGGTCTGGGGTCGGGCTTGAAATTCTGTCCGTCCAACGAGCTCCCAGGGGACTGAGCAGCAAGAATCTATAGTTCTGGGGTGCTTGGGTGGCTCAGTCGGGGTAGAGTCTGCTTTCGACTCAGGTAGTGATCCTGGGGTCCTGGGATGGAGTCCTGTTTCGGGCTCCCTGCTCAGGGGGGAGCCTGCTTCTTCCTCTACCTGCCACTCCTCCTGCTTGTGCTCTCCCTCCCTCTCTCTCTCTCTCTAACAAAGAAATAAAGAAAATCTTTAAAAAAAAAAGTGTCCGTAGTTCTGTCTCGAAGGGGGACCACGAAACCTAAGTAGGTCACAGCTCTCTGCATTGACCTCGTCCTTGTTTTCTCCTGCTGCACAGAAATGGACAATCAATGATGTGACACACAGGGAATGACAGTAACGTTTATGCCCCACATTAACATTTCCAACCTCTGTGCTCCCTGTGCTTCCTGTTTTTAGCTGATTATTCATTCTGGGTATAAATTGACCATCAAGTACTAAGATTAAAGACAATTTAAACTGGGCGACGGCCTGGGCTGCTGAGGCGGGGTGGTGGCTGACGGCTGTGGCTAGCAAGCAGTCACGCACGGCTGCGGTCTGTGTACCTTCTGCCCGGCACACACTCGGTTTGGGAGCTATTTAGAAATATCTTTAAATAGTTATTCATTTTCAAAGTCCATATTGGAATAGGCACGTTTCTGCTTGGAGTGCTGTGCCTGGGAAAGCTTTGTTAATCCTGGGGCTGTGTGAGACTGGGGAGGAAACCACAGACCCGTGAGTCTTAGCTGGTTTGGGTAACGGGCTCTTTTAAGAATTTGATAAAAGCCATGGACAGTTCTTTTTAAATTTTTTTTATTTGACAGAGAGAAAGGGATCACAAGTAGGCAGAGGGGCAGACAGAGAGAGAGAGGGGAAAGCACGCTTCCCGCTGAGCAGAGAGCCTGATGCGGGGCTTGATCCCAGGACCCTGAGATCTTGACCTGAGCAGAAGGCAGAGGCTTAACCCACTGAGCCACCCAGGCGCCCCATGCTGTGGACAGTCTTACCAGAACATGCCCACGTGTACCTCACACACAAAACCTCAGGGGTTGGTTTCTCAGGTGCTGGTAACCAAGTTCTGACTCTTGGCCACCCCCTTCTCAAACCATCTTAAATACAATACTTCTGACTGCTTTCCCTGTAGCTTAGCTCTGGTAATGTTCTCTCCCGCTCATGTTTCCTCAATAGCTCCCATTAGCCAAGCAGTGTTTCCCAAGTGTGGTTTGTGGCCCTCCCACATGAACTGGCCGATGTTGGTTAAAATGGCAGGTTCCTGGGCCCCACATCAGAACCTCTGGATCAGGGTCTCTGGCTCTAGAAGGGGGGCATTTCCTGGAGCATTGTGGGCCAGGCATTCTGACCTCAAAGGCTCTGTTGTACCTCATACCAAGTGAATAAAATGCAGCCACAGGCCAAATAGACATTTTCTGTAGTATTTTTGGAAAGATGTATAAATTTTATAAATCTGAGTTTTTTTTTTTTTAAAGATTTTATTTATTTATTTGACAGAGATCACAAGTAGACAGGGAGGCAGGGGGCGGGGTTGGGGTAAGCAGGCTTCCTGCCGAGCAGGGATCATGACCTGAGCCAAAGGCAGAGGCTTAACCCACTGAGCCACCCAGGTGCCCCATAAATCTGAGTTTTGTTAAAAATAATATTGTTCTTGAGGCGTCTGGGTGCCTTGGTCTGTTAAGCGTCTGCCTTCGGCTCAGGTCATAATCCCAGGGTCCTGGGATCGAGCCCCACAACAGGCTCCCTGCTCAGTCGGGGAGTCTGTTTCTTCCTCTGCCACTCCCCCTGCTTGTGCTCTGTCAAATGAAATCTAAAAAAAAAATATATATATTGTTCTTAGGGCATCGAAGTGTCTGACTCTTGATCTCAGCTGAGGCCTTGACCTCAAGATTTTGAGTTCAAGCCCTACTTAAAAAAACTGTTCTTTCTCTAGAAATTTTTATTACATTTACATATAGTTATACAAGAATTATATCTCAGTGACAGCCAGTGCTACCTCTTGCAGTGTTAAACACTTGTTCATTCTGAGTCTTACAGTTTTTTGGTCGAATTTTGGAGATGATCAGTTTCTTCCAGTGCCTAGACGTTTCTGTAGGCCCTTGAAAAGCAGGTGGGATTATTCCGCTCACATCCAATGGAGCCTAACTATCCTGGGTGGGGCCTAGAATCTGAAAATTTTTATAAGATTTTATTTATTTATTAGAGAGAGAGAGAGAGCACAAGTAGGCAGAGCAGCGGGCAGAGGGAGAGGGAGAAGCAGGCTCTCCACTGAGCAGAGAGCTTGATGCGGGGCTCAATCCCAGGACCCCGGGACCATGACCTGAGCTGAAGGCAGCTGCTTAACCCACTGAGCCACCCAGGTGCCCCTAGAATCTGAATTTTTTAACATGCTTCCCAAGAACTGTGTATTATGAATATTTGAAATAGGAGGATTTAAAAGAGTCCAAGTGAAGAAACAGCCAAAGCCTCACACTATTTGCTAACTCTGAAATAAATGTGTACCTCCTGAAAAGTTAAATAGTCCGGGAGCTCTTCCATTTCAAAGCCTTATGAACAGGCAACTGTGTTTTGACACTCATGCCACCCGGGGGCAGCACTCAGGCTGGTAAACAAGGAAGCCCCGCCAATTCCAGAGCTGGTTGACCGAATGTTTAGTTCCTAAATATATCGTGTTTCTTTGTCCTATTTATAGGTAAACTTTGAATAGGTTTTAAAGTAGTTTTTGTGGATTCCTGTGCAGTTGTAGCTGACCAGTACTCACCTCGTCTTGCTAACACAATTTGAAGGAACGTTGTTAGTCTGGGTCTGCTTGTCCCAGGGAGAGTGAGCGGAGAGAGGGGAGGAAATGGGAGAGGGAAGGGGAGAAAGGCAACCAGAGGGAGAGAGGAGGCAGAGAGGAGACTGGGGCAGGAGAGAGGAGCCAACAGCCCAGAGCTGGGACACACTCCTCACCGTGTTCTGCTCTTGGCTGTGACTCTTTTAACACAGACTAACCTCTGAATGTTTTCAGCTTTGGCTCAGCCCACCGCGACCTCACACCAACCTTCCAGCCCTCCTTCCCCTCTGCTCCCTTCTCATTGCCTATGTGCTGGCTCATTGCATCACTTCTCTGAATCTGTTTTTCCATGGGGCTGAGTCCCTACTGTTAAATAAAGAGGCCAGTGTAGCTATAGGCGCTTAGCACAGGCCTGGCATATAGTGAGAGACAATACTACATTATTTCTGCTCTATACAAGGCCTTTGTTCCAGCCAAATGGTCCTACCTTAGGGTCCTGAGACACTGGGTACTCTCACCTCTGGGTCTTGACTCTTCTGACCAGAACACTCTGACTTAAGATGACACCAATTTTTAAAAAAAATATTTTATTTATTTGACAGAGAGATCACAAGCAGGCAGAGAGGCAGGCAGAGAGAGGGAGGGGGAAGCAGGCTCCCTGCAGAGCAAAGAGCCCGATGCAGGGCTCGATGCCAGGACCCTGAGATCATGACCAGAGCTATAAGGCAGAGGCTTAACCCACTGAGACACCCAGGCACCCCAAGATGACACCAATTTTAATGAAGCCTTTCCTGGCCCCCCCTGAGTATGGACGAGGTGGGGAAGATTTCCCAATCCCAAACACCTACAGCTCTTTGGACAGGCCAGTGGCAGTACTGGCTCCCTTCTGCCTCATGTTCAGTGTGCTGGTCCTCCACATTATTGGGCCATCTGCTTCCCGAACACAGGGTGTCCTCCTGACTGCTTTGAATGTACCCCATGACTCCCCACGCTGTACACTGCATACACCAGTCTCTGTAATATGAGCTATTTATTTTTTATTTTTAAAGATTTTATTTGACAGACATGGATCACAAGTAGGCAGAGAGAGGGAGAGGGGAGAGGCAGGCTCCCTGCTGAGCAGAGAGCCCGATGTGGTGGGGCTCAATCCCAGAATGCTGGGATCATGACCTGAGCTGCCCAAGGCAGAGGCTTTAACCTACTGAGCCACCCAGGTGCCCCTGTAGTATGAGCTATTTAAATTGTTAATGTATAAGTTACACATTTACAAAGCACAGTTGTGCCCATTTGATGGGGGAAATTTGCAGGGCTACTCAGTGGTAGAGTTTCATGTAGAACCCAGGATCTCTGGCTTCTGCCCCTCCCAAATGGGCACAACTGTGCTTTGTATTAGACCCGAGATACTGAATTAGGGTGTTCCCAAAACTCCTGCCACGATTACAGGTAGTTGTTTTGATTGGTTCTAGATGGTTGATTTGATACTGATGCTGCTAGCTTAACTCCATCTCATTTCTTTCTAGAAAACTGAAGTCCTTAAAAGGGGAAAGTTTCCTCAATAGCCTAGCACAGGACCTACTGTTATTAACCTACTTGATTCTGCTTTATTTCTGATGTGGTCTTCTGTGGGTTTGGCCTCCAATATTCCTACTTACAAGTTTCTAAGAGTCCTTCTGCTTTATAGTCAAATCTTAGATTTACAACAATCACCCAAACATTCTAACAATGCCATCATGTCTGGTAGCAATTGGTTAAGTTCTTGTTTGCTAAACAGAGGTTTTACAGGACCTTAAATTAGACCACGTCTATCTCCCAGATTACAATCCTCTATTCTCACGGTAGTGGCCACCATCTCAGCCTCTCATCTCATCTCCCCTTCTAGGTTGGCCTCTGTACAATCTTGTTCACAAGGCTGCTGGCTGACAATCTACAAGAGGGGAACAAGTATGGATTCTTCAGGACTCCTCTCTGCGGTTTGCAGCCTGTATTTTATGACCTGAAATTGGTACCAACTCATAATCCACACTCTGGGAGAATTTTAGAATGGCACCAGGAACAAACTTCCACATACTCATTGCCCTTTCAACTTCTCAGAATACTTCTACTCACTGAACTGTCACGTGATAAATCTATTCCCTAGAAAAGGCCCTTTTTTTGTACCTCATATGGGTACATATGGGTGTGAGGATTAAATGAAGTCCTACACTACTGTCTGTCCCTCTGTTACAGACTTCAAGCTAAGGTCCTATCACTGAGCAGACTCCAAACTCCTCCACAGAGCAAGTCCCTCCATAGCCACCGGGAGGGAACAGCCCTGTTACCACATCTGTCCACCATGCCTGCAACACAGCTGACCTGTGGCGAACTTGGGAAGGAAAAAGCTCACTGAAGGTTTTCTTGGCCAAGAGGTTGAGGTCCCAGTTGAGCTATGGGCATAGACTACCCCTCACTGCCCATTTCTGTGGTTCCTTCACACATACGAGACTGATTATAGATAAATACAATTTTCAAGTCAGGTGTTTCTGAAAACAAGTTTTATTTAAATAAGGGTTTAAATACATTACATAACATTAAAACTGAAGGAAGAAATAAACCAAAAACCAGTCTGTTACTTCACATGGCACTGGGCAGCTGTCGCTAGTAAGTTGCAAGCTCTACAGCTAGCTACATGACTGACACATCAGTTTGAAGTTTGTTCCCTTGTCAAAAGTTTAACTCAGATAGAAGGCTGGCCTCACATTCTGGTGTTTGGACATCGATTAGCTAGGATATGTCTGGTCAAAAAGACCTGGTGGCAAGTCGGATGTCCTAGGACGCTTCACTAAAGGGAAGGTGTCTGCCCACCTGGTCAGATTGGAGACACCAGGGATCGAGTTTTTACTACCAGTGACTCCCTGTAGCAGCACAGCTGCAGTTGCCGTCTTACCCCATCCTGTCCTCTCAGCTTCACCGTGGATTGTTCAGGTGGTGACATTCTCTTAGGGCAGGGAACTCTGAAGAGGGAGAGCCGAGGAGCTTCTGGCCAGACATAGCCGTCTGTGATCTTGGGGCTCTGTGCTGGACCGAAACCTCACGTTACTGCTTGGTTTCAGGCCGGACACTGCCAGGCGCCTACTGCTTGACCTCTGTTTAAATGAGGGACTTCAAGACTAGACAGCATGGCTCTTTTCAGTTTATTGCATGAAGGAGTTACACTAGTCCAAGTTAAAAGCAGACCCCAAATGGTTACATTATACAAGCTGTGAGGTTTTTAAACTTGTGACAAGGGACAGAAGGGAAATTCTACTCATTGTAAGGAAATCCTCACTTAAGCTTCAGTGAGCCAAAAGCACTTAAAACCCATGAACCTTCAGCTGGTCGTCCTTAGCCAGTCCAATCTGCAAAGAAAGAAAACAAGGTTATAAGAGGGGATATGAAAAGAATTAAAGTGTCCATTTCTGATGGCAACAAACTTTGTCTGCTTGCTTCTACACTGGGCAAAAGTCCCAGAGCCAAGGCACACACTTTGAGCACCAGGGGCACAAAGGTTTGTAACTCAGGATATGCAGTTAAGAACCAATGATATAACAGGATTTTAGCACTTAGGAACAGCCACCCAGACATCCTGTTTTATTATCTGTGTGCAATTTAAAATGGCATCTTTAAAGTAGATCCACATACACGGCATCTGTCTGGCTAAGTTGGTAGAGCATGCAACTCTTCACCTTGGGGATCTGAGTTCAGACCCCATGTTGGGTCCAAGTAGAGATTACTTAAAAAAAAAAAAGAAAGAAAGAAAGAAAGAAAGAAAAAAGGAGGGGAAAAAAAAAAGATCCATGCAAACAGTGATGTAAGTCAGACAAGTCTACCGCTATATATACTTCAAAACTCAACCACTGTTTTGCTTAGCCCTACAAAACAAACTTCTGTGTCCCCAGGAGAGCTTGAACAGACGACAAAGATCTGACAGTGGCACAAACGGATTCTGAAGAATTGACTGAACTCACCTCCACCAGGAACTGGCATATGTTCTTGCGCTGGTCACCCTGTAGCTGAATTACTTCTCCATATTCTGGATGCTCAATTACAGTACCATTGCAGGCAAATTTCTGCAAACACCAATGAAGCAAAACAAATTAGACCAAGCCAACAGGCTGAGGGCACTTAATCCCTAATGAGAAGCAATCCAAGTCAGCACCCCCAACTCGAGCAAGTTAAATGTGATTTTCCTACAATCTCATTTAAGACCTACCTTCTTAAACGCCTTCACTAGTTTCTTTTTATCGTAATCATCAGCGATCCCTTGGACAGTAGTAAGGGTCTTCCTGCCGTTTCTCTGTTGAATTCTTATATGGATATAATCCTCAGTGCCAGCAGGAAGCAGATCATCACCCTTACTTGCATCAGCAAAGGGGTCTGGGAAGAAAGATCAAGCTCGTTTAGAGCTGTTGGTGCTCAGACGCCACTATCACCCTTCCAAAGCGTCTTTTTTGTGCGCGCACAGACTAATACTGAAATCGCCAGGGCTTAGGTCACGTCAGATCTGTCCTTGCTGGCTGTCCGCGAACGGGTCAGTCCGGGGCGGCAGGCTTTCCCAGCGCCAGGGAGAGCCTGGGACTCCTGCCCCAGGCCCGCCCCCGGAGGACGATCACGTGTCGGGGGAGCCTGGGCCGGCAGGCAGCGCCCCACCCGGCTGATGCAACAGGCCGGAACCTGAGCTCCAAGGCGGGGCCAAGCCTCCCGCCCCATTGGCGCGAGCGTTTGTCACTTAGGGCTAGCGCCGCCTCTCACTCCCAGCTCCGTGACAACGGCGGTGACGTAACGGACGTGACGCAGGAATGGCGGGAGGGGGCGGGTGTGGCCCAAGGCGGCCCGGGAGCCATTAGTAAATGCGCCACCCGAGACGCCGGGCCCGCCCAAGGGCTGCCTCCCTGCCCGCTCCTTCCGGTCGCGCTCTAAGGGCCGACCCCAGCCCAAGTCGAGGCCCCGCTTCCTGCGAGCCCACACACCTTCTATCAGCCTGCTTTAGGAAAGCCTGGAGCATCCGGCAGGTGTCCAAGCCCGGACACTTCGCCGCCCCACCCAGGCCTCACCCCTTGGACCTTTCCGCAGCTTACCGAAAGAGTGGAGGTTCTGGATAGCGGACATACGATACGATTCCTTTTCCTCGGTGGAAACGGCCTGCGGAAGGCGGCGGCGGCGGGAGAAGGCGGGCGGGGGGGATGGAGCGTCGGGAAGCGAGGGGGCTCAAGGGGGAGGCTGCTGAGTCCTCGGCGGCGGCTCAGTGACTGGGGCGGAGGGGCGGCGCCTGTATTCACTTATATAGCCGCCCCTGTGACGCCAGCGCGCTGCCCTCACGTCTCGGCCCCACCCACGGCGTCGTGGCCTCCGCGCCCTGGCGCCGCCGCTTCCGATTGGTTCGGGGGCGGGGACGCGGGACGGCGCTTGCGCAGGAACTCTTGCGCTGCGGGAGGGCGTCCTCTCGATTCCCCGAGAGGTGGAAGGGGGAGGGAAGGGTTGGTTCGTCTAGGCGCCTGCGCAGTGCTGGGGGAGGGTGTTAGGGTGGCGCAGGAAACTGGCTGAGGCTTCAGGAGCGCGTTGCTTCTTATGTTCTCTGGCACATTCCACCTTGTTGACCCTGTTGCAGCCCTATCTGCTTGGAGAAGAACGTTTTCATGAGTTAGATCGGCTCTCCTTAAATAAGGCTTAGATGCTGAACCTCCCAGACGCGACGAATTCCCACTCATACTCTCCCAGTTACCCACGTAATCTTTCTTACGGATATAGAGCAGCACTTTTAAATCAACACTGATATCAACACTGGTATCAACAATGATATAACTCAAGCCTTAACTTCATCATTTCGATTAAGTTACTCTTCAGATGAATCTAATCTAAAAGTGGATTAATCTACCATAAATACATCATTCATATAATCTAAAGAAAGAATGCCCAGCTCATTAACCTGGGTTCAAGGGAGAGTGACGCGGGTTCTGGGGGCTAAAAGAATTCAGGCACCCGAAGGGTGTCCTGTGTGTCCTCCAAATTGTGTGGGGGTAGAACCTTACCAGAGAGGAGTCAAAATATTTTCTTCAAAACAGTCAACCTTTCTTGATCTTTCAATATATAAATTGAAATGTTCTCAGTTGCAAGGGTGAATAGAGGGGATTTAGACACCAAAGGCTTCCAGGGGCCAGGAAGGTAAGATAAAGGAGTGTGATGAGACGGGGTGTGGAGGGGACCGGCATGAGAACTAGGGGTTATCGCAGCGATGGGCGATGTGAGCCCCAGGTGACGTAGAGGGTGGGAAAGAGCCCATTTGTGGGGGCAGGGTGAGAGCCTACCAGATGAGGTGAGAAACCCCAAGGAAGGAAAAGTTAGGTGTACTTGATAGTTTGTTTTGATTGCATATTTACTAAGTAACCTTTTAATAATTTGGCTTCCTTGATACCAGGAAGGGGGGGAACCAAAGCTAGAAGTCATGGGCATCTCAGACGTCCATCCCTACCTGCCCTCCACCTAGGAACCTCTGCCCTCATAGAAGTGGCTGTGCTTGAAAGGGGTTTGAAGAGAGAGAGTGTGAATGAGTTAGAACTAGCCTTCCCAGTTTGCAGACATTTTGTTATACATATTTTTAAATTAACAACATGGTCTTGCCTATCAATCTTCCCTTTTAGGAAAAGACCCTTTCTGTGCCATTTTAAAGAAATCCTTTCTCTCCTTTGAGTTAATAAAGATACTCTTTTTGTTGTTGTTTGTTTGTTTCAAAAGCTTTATTTTTATATTATTTATTACTATTTTAAAAAGACTGTATTTATTTATTTGAGAGAGAGAGAGAGAGTGTGTGAGAGGGGAGGGGCAGAGGGGGAGGGAGAAAGAATCTGAAGTAGACTTTGCACTCAGTTCAAACACTGGGCTCTATCCTGATGCAGGGCTCTATCCAGGACCGCTCTGAGCAGAAACCAAGAGTCAAGAATTGGCGGCTTAACTGAGTGACCCACCCAGGTGCCCCTCTTTTGTTATTTAGAGAGAGAAAAAGTGAGAGTGGGGGGAGGTGCAGAGGGAAAGAGGCAATTTTTTTTTTTTTTTTTTTGGTGGCCAGCAAAGCAAGGTCTATTGAGTGATAGGACAAAGCTCCCAAAGAGGGAGGGGACCCGAGAGGGTTGCCCAGGAGTGAATCTTTCTTTCTTTCTTTCTTTCTTTCTTTTTTTTTTAAATTTTATTTATTTATTTGACAGACAAAGATCACAAGTAGACAGAGAGACAGGGGAAAGCAGGCTCCCTGCTGAGCAGAGAGCCCGACGCGGGGCTCGAACCCAGGACCCTGAGATCATGACCCGAGCCAAAGGCAGAGGTTTAACCCACTGAGCCACCCAGGTGCCCCCCCCCCCAGGAGTGAATCTTAAACAGGCTCCACATCCCTCATGGGTCTTGATCTCAAGACCCTGAGATCATGACCCGAGCTGAAATCAAGAGTCAGACGCTTGACCAACTGAGTCATCCAGGCACTCCTATTTGCTTTGAAAGTTTTCTTTTCTTTTTTCTTTTTTTTTAAGATTTTTTATTTATTTGACAGAGAGAAATACAATGAGAGAGGAAACACAAGCCAGGGGAGTGGGAAAAGGAGAAGCAGACTCCCCTGCTGAGCATGGAGCCCAATGCAGGGCTTCATTCTAGGACCCTGGGATCATGACCTGAGCCGAAGACAGACACCTAATGACTGAGCCACCCAGACGCCCCTGCTTTGGAAGTTTTAAAACTTTACTTTTACCTTTTACTTATTTTTATTATTTATTTATTTTTATTTTTTAAAGATTATTTATTTATTTGAGAGAGAGAGAGCACGCATACAGGAGAGCACAAGGGTGGGGATGGGCAGAGGGAGAGGAAGAAGCGGACTCCCTGCTGAGCAGGGAGCCTGACAACATGGGGCTTGATCCCAGGGCCCTGAGATCATGATCTGAGCCGAAGGCAGAAGCTTAACTAACTGAGCCACCCAGGCGCCCCTACTTTTACCTTTTAGGTCTTTAAGCCACTGGGAACTGATTTGTGTGTGTGGTGTGAGACAGGGATCTAATTTTTTTCCTATATGGATAGCCACCTGTTCCAGCACCATTTATTGAATAACATATAATTTCCCCACTGATTCATGCCTTTTTTGTCCTACTCATGTTTCCGTTTGTGTGTGGGCTTGTTTTTGGAGTCTCTGTTCTGTTCAGTCTCTGGTCTGTTTATCCCAAAGCCCCATTCCCTTAATGATAGGAGATCTGCCAAAAGTCTTGATGACCAGCAGGATGAGCTCCTCCGTTTTGTTCTTTTTCAGAATGACCTTGACTCTTGGTCCTAGCTCCCCTTTCAGCCTTGTGGTCTATCACCACTCCCCACATTCCACACCACTGAAGTTCTATGAAGCACCCTGAATGTTCTCATCTCAGGGGCTTTGTGCAAAGGCTCTCCCTTTGCTTGCTACATTCTTCTGTCTTTTTCGTGTGATGTCTCCCACTCATCTGTGGGACTCAGCTGGGACTCAGTTCTTTGGAGAAGACTGTGCTTGGAGCCTTTTCTGGGCCCCCACCTCCTCTATTTTAACATTTATCAAACTGCATTTGGCTCGCCTGTTCCTTGAATTGGCTATGTAATTTGCTGGGCCCAGGACAAAATAAAAAAATGTGAGGCCCTTTGCTCAACAAATGGTTAAGAATTTCAAGACAGTGACAGCAGAGCATTAAACCACACATGCAGTTCTTCCAAGGATGGGGCCCCATGTGACTTTGCAGGTGGCATGCCCTTGAATCGGGCTCTGCCCCTTCCCTTATTTGTCTCCTGCTGGGCTGTAAGTGCAAAGAGCAGGTGCATGCCTACTTACTCTGTAGTCTGTGTGTGGTAGATTCCTGGCACACGGTGGGTGCCCAGTGCTTGTTGAATGAACACATGGACATACATAGTTAAGTGCTTAGTTGGAATGGCTGATCCCTGACTCCAGGCTGTGACCTCTGCTACTGTATTAGAGAGTCCTGGGGTGGAGGATTGAGAAAAAAGTCCTTTTGAGAGGTCTGTCTCTGGGCTCCAAAGAAAGCTTCTAGATCTGGCCTCCTGGCTCAGGGCAGGGATGATAGCCCTATGTCAGCCACATTCCCCCCAGCTTCTCCTGCAGGGACTCAATGCCCGGTGCCAGCCCTGACCTCAGTGCTCTGTAAACAACTATCACCACAAACACACACAGGCTTTGCCCCAGGCAGGAGGCAGTACAGAGGGCAGGCCTGGAGCAAGCAGCTGGGGAAGGAGAAGACCCAGGTCTTTTATCTTTTTTTCTTTTTTTAAAGATTTTATTTATTTATTCGACAGACAGAGATCACAAGTAGGCAGAGAAGCAGGCAGAGAGAGAGAGGAGGAAGCAGGCTCCCTGCTAAGCAGAGAGCCCGATGTGGGGCTCGATGTGGGGCTCGATCCCAGGACTCTGGGATCATGACCTGAGCCTAAGGCAGAGGCTTTAACCCACTGAGCCACCCAGGCGCCCCAAAGACCCAGGTCTTGACGACCGCCAATTTCCTGGTGATTCTGGTCACCTCTCAGGGCTTCCATTTTCCCCATAAGAGGAAGAGAGGGTGATTTCTAAAGCTTTTGCCAGGTCTAAAGTCCGGGGTTCTGTGTTTCCAGGCTGGGAGTATTTCCAAGGAGGGTCTCCAAGAGTCCACAGTCCAGTGTGGAGGTTGTCCCAGCCCTGGGAGCTTGGGGAGTAAAGATGGGACCAGAACAAATTTGTCTGAAAGGGACACCTGTGCTTACTGTGAACACTGCTTATTGGTTACTGTGGTCCCACTTTTGGTCCCTGCCCGGGAGCCAGGGGACAGGGACAGTGCATGGGCTCTGGAGTATCTGAATCTGAGTATCACCAGCCTCCTCTTCCTGTGTGGTGGGGGAGGTGGGGAGGGGGATGGAGGGTTGGGGTAGGGGCGGGGATGGGGGCTCCGTCTCTCCCAGCCTCCATTCTCTTATCTGTACAAATGGATAATGATGCCTTTCTCTTGCCCTCTCTTTTGAGAGAATTTCTTTCTTTCTTTCTTTTTTTTTTTAAAGATTTTATTTATTTACTTGACAGAGATCACAAGTAGGCAGAGAGGCAGGCAGAGAGAGAGGAAGGGAAGCAGGCTCCCCACGGAGCAGAGAGCCTGATGCGGGGTTCGATCCCAGGACCCTGGTATCATGATCTGAACCAAAGGCAGACGCTTTAACCCACTGAGCCACCCAGGCGCCCCTCTTTGAGAGAATTTCAAGAAGAGAATACGTGTGATGGGATAAACATGTAGTATTATTAAATCACCGAATAGTTTATGCCAAGTTCCCAGAAGTGAAAAAGGAGAGAGAGAACCCTTGAAATCAACAGGGGACAGCAGCGAGCACCTCAGAATGGGGATGGGACAGAGGTGGGTACTTCTTCATGGTCATCTCCTTAGGCCATGTGGCAAGGGCACAGCTGTGCGGGATACCTGGGGACCCTCGGCCCTGAGAAGAATTCCCCAGGGCCCCAAACTTGAGATGGAAACAGCAGACTCTCCCAAGAATGAGGCTTCGGGGAATGAGTCGCATCCTTTGGAGAAATAGGTGTCTTCTTGGGAACTAGGGCCGATGGAGGATCTCGTCCAAGGCGTCTACCTATAGCTCTGGTACTGCAGGAAACCCTGTGACCCAGAGAAAATCCTGGGGCACACTAGAGCCCTTGCCACATCCAAGATCACATTTAGGGCGGCTTGGTGGGTTGTTCACTGGCACGGGACTTTGCTGGATTTAAAGAAAGTCAAATACATGCCATGTTCCTTGCATTTCTTGCTCCCTATTAGGGAGCCACCACCCACGTATGGAAACGGCTGGAATGCTGCCCCCAACCCCCACTTCTCCCCAGTGAATGAAGTCTGCTATTGTTACCACTTTGGAATGGAGGCAGAGAGGGGCTTGTTTGACGGATTGCAGCTCTGACCTGATCCCATGTGATTACCGTAAGATGCACGCATGCTCCGACTAGGCTGGGGTTCTCTCCACCCCCACCCTGCTTGCTTCCAGGGTGATACTGGGAAGGCACACGAGGGAACATTATGGGGTGCTGGAAATGAGCTCCACCTTGATCCGGGTGGTAAAAAGTCATCGGGCTGGCCCCTTAGAGCGAACATGCTTTTGTATATATGTCAGGTCTGCTTTACTCCGCTCCAACCTGCCCCCCCACCAATTCAGCCCGGTTTTCTTCTTGCCCTTGCCAGGGACTCACTTCTACCAACCCAAGGTGGGAACCCCCACTCAGTGCGGAGGATCTTCCCTCTCTACCTCACCTTTGCTCCTTCCCCTCCTCTCCTCCTCTGGAGAGCCCCCTATAGATGGGATGAGGGAGAGGTGGCCTTGCTTGGGCAGGGGGATAGAGCCAGAGCCCCTGGTTCCCCTCCCCTGGGCAGGGCCACCTGGATAGCCAAATTGCAGACTCAGGAGCCTCTGGTGGGAAGGATAAAGAGCAGCCTGGGTTCCTGGAGGAAGCCAGGAGCCAAACCTGGCCCTGTCCTCAAGGAGCTGACAGCCCCACAAAGCTTTGGATGCTGGAGGGGTTGCCAGGTCCAGAGGCACAGAGGGCCCTGCATTCTGATGAGGCACTGGGAGAGGAGTCCCCTAGGTGGGCTGGGGGGTGAGGCAGGATGGACAATCCAGACCAGGAGAAGAGCAGTGGACGTGCTGTAATGGAAATCAGCTCAGACCGGACTTCCTCTGAGACCACCGCTCCTCCAACCTCCTCCTCTTTTATTTTTATTTTTAAAACTAGTGTAACTCATGTAAGGGTCATCTCCAGAAAGGCCTCTGTGTTCACCCAACAGCAAATCTAAAACAAGAATCCTCCAATCTGGACAAGTTCTTCCCATGGCCTTGGGGAGCTCTCTTGCCAACTGGGAGAGTGTGGGCGGTTTGTGCGGAGGATCCAGGAGGAAACAGAGAGAGGGCTGACAGAGCAAGGTCAGGCGTCCCCACCCCTCCATGCCACTTGCTCTTGTTCAGCCACACCTCTGCGGCCTGCCCCCAGCACCCAGCTCTTCTCAGCATGTCACCTGGAGGTGGCCGGGCCACTCTGGGTGGCCTCTGCTCTCCCCTGAACCCACCCACCTTCCCCCAATTAAATCCAACTCACTAAGGGCCACAGCAGCCATGGGCCACATGTGGGTCATGAGCCCTGGAAATGGGGTTAGCCTGAAGGCAGGTGTGCTAGAAGTGTAACACACATGGAGTTTTAAATTTTTAATTTAAATTCAATTTAATTAACATATACTGTATTATTAGTTTTAGAGGGAGAATTCAGTGATTCAACAGTCGCACAACACAGCACTGCTCATTCCATCAAGTGCCCCCCTTAATGCCCATCACCCAGTGACCCCAGCCCCCCACCTCCTCTCCAGCCACCCGGATTTGTTTCCTAGAGTTGAGTATCTCTTGGTTTGTCTCCTTCTCTGTTTTCATCTTATTTTATTTTTCCTTCCCCTATGTTCATCCGTTTTGTTTCTTAAATCCCATATATGAGTGAAATCATATGATATTTGTCTTTCTCTGACTGACTTATTTCACTTAACATAATACAATTGTAAACTATCTCAGTAATTTTTATCTCAACTCCTTATTGAAATAATAATATTCTGCATATATTGGATCAAATAAAATATATTATTAAAATTAATTTTGCCCATCTCTTCTTACTTTTTAAATAAACAGGTATTATTAAAATTAATTTTGCCTGTCTCTTTTTACTTTATTTAAATAAACAGGGCTACTAGGACATTTCAAGTTATATAGATGGCATGTACTCTGTTTCCACTGGGTGGCGCTGCTCTAGATCATTCCAGACGGAAGAGAGGGTTGGCCGGGCAGATGCAAACCCATCCTCATACACGGGGCTTGCCATGGCCTTCTTCTCGCCACCATCAGCCTTATTTCTGTCTCCTGCTCCCTCTCCCAGCCTCTCTGGTTCCCTCTGCCATGAGCTTGCAAATTGCAAGTCCGCTCAGTGATGCTCTTGGACTACTGAGGCCAGCCAGGGATGTCCAGGGATCCCCCTTTCCCCTGCTACCTTGAGGGTCCTATGAGCCTTCACCCACCCAAACTGGGTCTCTTCTGGGCGGGGGGAGAGTTCTACCACCAAGAAGGTGATGTCCTTCGCTTTCTCACTTGCTTAGCCCAAGCTGACACTTCCATTGGCTAGTGTCCAAGGGTATCTGAGAACGTTCCAAGGTGGTGGGGGTACCGACCCCCAACTCAGCAATTATTCTCTGTAACCATACAGAGGACTCTTCCAGAGAGGAATCCTGGACAGTAACTCAAACAATTTAAACAAAAAAAATTTTTTTTTTATCAAGTACCCCCTCCATTCCGGATCATGTGCTGAGTGTCTCCCTCTCAGGTCCTGTGGAATCCTGACAAAGTTCATGTCATTGTCTTCTGCAGGTGAGCTGTCTGGGCTTGGACAAGGACACAGCCTGGGGTGGCAACAGCCTTCCTGCTGTGCCGCACGGCCACCCGGAAAAGCTGGGGTCCCGGGAGGAACCTCTGGCTTGCTTCTGTCCTTGTTAGAGGGTTTGCCATTCCCTCAAGGGGCCCACACCTGGGAATGCACCCCAGTTCTCTGCCAGAGCTGGGGGCTGTGGCTCCATGTTTGAAGAGTGATTCTGGGTGACCAGTGATGCTGCGGACAGGCAGCCATGGTAGCATACGGACTTGGATTTTTAAAAAAACTGGATATTTAAGTTTGTTCTCTAAACAGTGGCTGAACTCCTGCTCTGACCGACACTGAGATGGAGGCATGTCTGGCACCTGAGGTGTCAGGGAGATGTACAGAGACCAACTGTGGTTCAGAGAGGACTGGGTGTTGTGGGAACAGAGACGTGTGTGTGTGTGTGTGTGCGCGCGCGTGCGCGCGCGGGTGCGCTTGCACGTGCACCTGTGAATGTGTGGGCGGTGTGAATAGATATGGGGGTGAGCGCGCATGTGTGTCTGTTTGCAAATCTGAGCCAGTGGGAGCATGTATCTATGTGTACAGTCCTTTCTTCCTTTCCAGATGCTCCGGAGGAACTGAGAGCTTCCTGGGGACAGCCAGGCCCAAGGGAAGGATCTTAATCCCCACAGGGAGGCCTTGCTGGCATGATTGGGATTTTGGGTCAAGGGACTCTTTGAGATGCTGTCTAGTTACTTGACTGTTCTGTGTCCTCAGGCAACTCGCATAATCTCTTTGAGCCCATGTCCTTTCCTATATGTATCAGGACTTACTTACTATACTCCCCCCTCACCTTCTAAGGAGAGCTGCTCCAGGTGCCTTGGGGGCCTTTCTTGTCAGATGGGCGAGGGTGGGTGGAGCTAAGGTGCTGGCGGGAGGATGGACACCCCAGGGGAAACTTGAGGGGACTGGAAGTGCAGCCCAGGGCAGCTGGGGGCAATGAAGTGAAGCTGGGGTGCGTTTTGGGGCTGGGAGAGATAACCATTCCCTGGGGGCCTTATTTGGGAAGCCTTGTGCTCAAGGATCTACCTGCTCCATCTGCATTGCTCCTGCAGAATCTCTAGTCAACTATCCATTGCTCACTGGTGCTTCCACAGAGAGGATTTCCTCCTGGGGACAGAGTGAGCCCCGGCCTGGGCTGTGTGTGGGGGAAACTGGGATGCCTTGGTTAGGTTATGACTCACTGTAGAGCCTCTGTTTATTACCTGCTTCCAGGGCCTGGCATTAAGTACTTTATATTTATTGTCTCCTTGAATCCTCCTGACACCCCAGCAACCAGGAGGAGCCATTCCCTTTTACAGATGAGAACGCTGAAGTTCAGAATGCTGGCATTGTTTTTGCAAGATCATAGCTGGTAAGTTGCAGGGCTGGCTTCAGTCCCAGCCTGTGACCTTGACTGTGAAGGTGCCCCTGCCCTGAAGGGCTGTCCATGCTGGCTCCCCCTCAAATGCCAGACACTGCTAGACTCCCCCTCCTAGAGCTGGGAGGAGACACCCCTGCCCGGGTGGGGTGGCCTGGTGTGGCCTCGAGCCTTGAACTCACTTCCTTCACTTTTATTTTATTCAAAAATAATGATTATATTTTCCCATTGTAAAATACTATATTCTTGTTTTTCTTTTTTACTTCTCAAAGTTTTTATGCAATGAGAATATACTATTTAAAGAATATGATATGTTCTTAGTGTATAAAAAATATAAAAGTAAAAAAGTGACCAAAAAAAAAAAAATCACCTGTTAAATCAGTTACTGCCTAAGAATGACCAGGATTCATTTTGGCATGTTTCCACCTCTTGATGTGGATATTTATAAAGTTGTCCACTGCTGAGTGTCCCTCTGCTTTGTGTCATGTTAGCCCTTGGTACCCTTGGCACCTGTTCAAGTTCTCTCCCTATGAATCCATTGTCATTTAAAACATCAGTGAAGGGGGGCCTGGGGTGCCTTGATCCCAGAGTCCTGGGATCAAGCACTGCATCTCTGCTCCGAAGGGAGCCTGCTTCCTCCTCCTCTCTCTCCCCCCCCCCCCCCCCCCCCCCCCCGCCTCTCTGCCTACTTATAATCTCTGTCTGTCAAAAAACAAAACAAAACAACCCCCACCCAAAAACCCAGTAGTGAACAATGTGAGCTTTACTCAGTGACCTCTGAGCAGGGGAGGGCACTTACATCCCCCCAACACAGCTCAAGAGTCTCAGCTTGTGAGGACCCCTCCTGCTCACTCTGATGAAGGATAGTTGGAAGAAAGGCAAGCAGGGACAAGGAGCCTCCCCTTCCTCCCTGCAGAGGAAACCACCGTTAAAGGATTTTATACCACTCTGATTGGATGACAGGTGCACAGAAGGTTAATTAGATTCAGCCAAAACCCCCATAAAAACCCCTAGAACTTAGCAACTCTGGTGGCCACACTCTTGGGTCTCCTCCCCCTTCAGGAGCTTTGTTTATTTATTTAAGAGAAAGAAGAAGAACATAGAGAGATAGAGTGAGAGGGAGAAGCAGACTCCCATCTGAGCAGGGAGCCTGACGTGGGGCTCGATCCCTGGACCCTGGAATCATGACCTGAGCCAAAGGCAGATCCTTAGCTGACTGAGTCACCCAGGCGTCCCTTTTCAGGAGCTTTGTATTATCACTTTACTATCAATAAACTTTGCTTTGCTGTCCACCACTCTCTGTCTGGTTTACCTCTTCATTTTTCGAAGTGGTGTGACCAAGAGCCATGGCACTTAGGAGAAGAAATCTCTTAACATTATGGTGTCCCTTTCTCCCTCCAGGATATGTCTTTGCTAGCTTCCTCATCTCCCCCTTTGATTCTGTCCCTGTTCCAGACCTTAACCTCTTCTTATCTTGGTTCTGCAATTCAGCTCTGCCTCATGCCTCCCCACACATGCGCGCAGCGAAGACCAGTCTCCACTTGGCCGAAAGGTGTGCTGGCTTGTAGGACTTCCAAGAGCACGGATGCAGTCAGATGCATCAAAGTGTGTGTGGAGGGGGGACAGAGAGAGAGTCACATGCAGAAGAATGAAAGTGGACCATTTTCTTACACCATGCCCAAAAATAGACTCAAAATGGATGAAAGACGTAAATGTGAGACAGGAATCTATCAAAATCTCAGAGAAGAGCACAGGCAAAAGCCTCTGTGACCTTGGCTGTAGCAACTTCTTGCAAGACACGTCTCTCCAAAGGCAAGAGAAACAAAGACGAGAATGAACTATGGGGACTTCATCAAAATAAAAAGCTTTTGCACAGCAGAGGAAACAGTCAACAAAACCAAAAGACAATTGACAGAATGGGAGAAGGTATTTGCAAATGTCTTATCAGATAAAGGACTAGTATCCAAAATATATAAAGAATTTATCAAACTCAACACCCAAAGAACAAATAATCCAATCAAGAAATGGGCAGAAGACATGAACAGACATTTCTCCAAAGAAGACATCCAAATTGCTAACAGACACAGGAAAAAATGTTCCACATCACTAGGCATCCAGTCAATACGAATCAAAACCACAGTGAGATACCACCTCATACCAGTCAGAATGGTTAAAATTAATAAGTCAGGAAATAATAGATATTTGCGAGGATGCGGAGAAAGGGGAACCCTCGTACACTGTTGGTGGGAATGCAAGCTGGTGCAGCCACTCTGGAAAACAGTATGGAGGTTTCTCAAAAAGTTTAAAATAGAGCTACCCTAAAACCCAGCAATCGCACTACTGGGTATTTACCCCAAGGATACAAATGTAGTGATCCGAAGGGGCATGTGCACCTAAATGTTTATAGCAGCAATGTCCACAATAGCCAAACTATGGAAAGAGCCCAGATGTCCATCGACAGATGAATGGATAAAGAAGATGTGATACACACACGTGCGCGCGGGCACACACACACACACACACACTCAGGAATACTACTCAGCCCTCAAAAAACCAATGAAATCTTGCCATTTGCAACCATGTGGATGCAGCTAGAGGGTATTATGCTAAGCAAAATAAGGCAATCAGGGAAAGAAAATTATTGTATTATCTCATTCATATGTGGAATTTAAGAAACAAAACAGAGGATCATAGGGAAAGGGAGGGAAAAAAGAAAATAGGATGAAAACAGAGAAGGAGACAACCCATGAGAGATCCTAAATCATAGGAAACAAAGTGAGGGTGGCTGGAGGGTAGGTAAGTAGGGGGGATGGGGTAACTGGGTGTGAGGGGCATTAAGGAGGTCTGAGCCCTAAGGTAATGAGCACTGGGTATTATATAAGACTGATGAATCACTGACTACTACCTCTGAAATTAATGATACAGTATATGTTAATTAAATTTAAATTAAAAAAGAAAAAGTGTGGGGCCCCTGGGTGGCTCAGTGGGTTAAGCCTCTGCCTTCGGCTTAGGTCATGATCTCAGTGTCCTGGGATCAAGCCCCATGTTGTCAGGCTCCCTGCTCAGCAGGCAGCCTGCTTCCCCCTCTCTTTCTGCCTGCCTCTCTGCCTACTCGTGATCTCTGTCTGTCAAACAAATAAATAAAATCTCTAAAAAAAAAGAAAAAAATGAGAAAAAAAAAGAATTTAAAAACTGTCAAGCTATAAGCAGATGGAAAAATAAATCAAACCAAAGAAATGAAGAAGACATTCTGTCATATTGGAACAAAACGGGAAACACCAGCATTCACTCATGACCTTTTTTTGGTAAAGATTTTAAATTTTTTTATTTGATAGAGAGACAGCGAGAGAAAAAACACTAGCAGGGGTAGTGCGAGAGGCAATGAGCTAATCCGTCACACCCACAAATAGAGGAATTTCCATAAAAACTTTTCAAACAATGTAGTTTGGGTGGGTGAACACATCCATGTGCTGGGAGGGAGGTGTACCCCAGCTCCACGAGGGCACAAACTCCTGAGTGTGGGGACATTTCCAGATTTGTGCCCTGTACCTCTTTATCTAGCTGTTCATCTCTGTCCTTGATAAGAAATGGGTCATGGTTAGGTGTTTCCCTGAGTTCCATGAGCTGTTTTAGCAAATTATCGAACCCTAGGAGGGGCTTATGAGAACCCCTGATTTGTAATGTAGCCAGACGGGACCACTGTGGGTAGCTCTGGAGCAAATTGGATGGGGGGGGGGAACCAAACGTGGGGTGTTCCAACTGGGTGGGGGCCGGGAGCGCTGGTCATGAAAGAACTCACCCAAGGCAAAACAGAAGAGTTAGAAGTTTGGAAGCAGAGGACAGGACAGCAGAGGGCAGCAGAGGACAGTCAGGGAGGAGTAGGAGGGGGAGGAGGGAGGGGATGAGAGGGTGGTGGTAAGGGGCCTCTGTTACAGGGCGGAGTGAGGGAGTATGAGGACCTGTGGAATTTCCCCCTTTTTTTTTTGGCAATCTGAGGAACTGTGCCTGGTTGTAACTGCTCAGTTAGGGCTTGTGGTTATTTCAAGGTTGGGTCCCTTCATGAGGCTGGGGCCCCTTTGTCTTATTCAGTTTTCACGCTCCAGTGTGTGGCTTAAAATTGGCCTCTTCATTAACCCGAGGGCCCACCGCTTGGGATCAACTTCTGCAGTGGGGGGCAGTGGGACTTGCGGGACTGGATCCCTTAGCCCATGCGGTCTGTGCTAACTTTGGAGAGTTAGCATTGAAATCGCTTGGCATGGAAAATCCACTCATTTGGTGCCAGAAGGATTGTGAGCAGAGACATAATTTTCCTTCATTAAGGAATGATGACTCATTATTTTAGGTGTGACAATTGCATGCTGTTATGTTAAGGAAAAAAGAGCTTGTATCTGCTAGCTACATATTGAAATATTATGAATGAAATGCTATGCTGTCTGGGATTTGTTTGAAAGTGATGTGGGAGGGGCGCCTGGGTGGCTCAGTCGGTTAAGGGGCTCAGGTCACGATCCTGGGGTCCCCGGTATTGAGTTCTCTGCTCAGTGGGGAGTCTGTTTTTGCCTCTGACCCTCCTCCCTCTTGTGCTGTCTCTCTCTCTCTCTCTCAAATAAATAAATAACATCTTTAAAAAGAAAGAAAATGATGTGGGAGAAGGGAGGGAGTGCGTCAGGAGTGGAGATCAAGATAATGAGTTGATAATTATTGACTTTGCAAATGGGGGGATGTTACATCATTTTTTCCCTACTTTGGTGCATGTTTTTTTTTTTTTTAAATATAATTTTATTATTTTTTAAAAAGATTTATTTATTTGACAGACAGAGATCACAAGTAGGTAGAGAGGCAGACAGAAAGAGGGCAAAGCAGACTCCCTGCTGAGCAGAGAGCCTAATGCAGGGCTCTATGCCGGGACCCTGAGACCATGACCTGAGCCAAAGACAGAGGCTTAACCCACTGAGCTATCCAGGTGCCCCTACTTCTACTTTTATTCATGTATTATTTCTAGTTGCCTGAAGATGCTTTCACCAGCATTTCTTTTTTCCTTTTCTCAAAGATTTTATTTTTCAAGTACTCTCTACACCCAACATGGGGCTTGAACTCACAACCCTGAGACCAAGAATCACGGGCTCCACAGAAGAGCCAGCTGGGTGCCCCTTCCCTGGGATTCCGGGTAGCAACTCAAAGCCAAGTCCTCTCCTCTCCAGCTTGGCCCTGACTTGTCTAGCTGTCCGTAGTACCCTCTTCAGCACTGAACGTCGTCCCTGCTCTTTTCCCAGCACCATCTCTGCTGCCTGGAAACCTCTTCCATTTGCCCTATTCACTCCTGTCCCCTGCAGTGATTTTTTTTTTCTTCCTGAAAAGACCCTGCTCAAGCTCCACCCTCCACCCTTGTTCTAAGACCTTTTTTGGCTCCCCAGTCCTAAAATCCTTAGTACAAACTCCATAGATTTCCATCCAAAGACTGACCCCTTTTCATCCCAAATGAGTTTTCCCTCCCCTCTCCACATCTGCCCTAAGCTTGGGACAAAATGGATTCTTAGAACCCAGGTTCTCCTGTCTGCATGACTTTGCTCAGGCCGGCGCCTCCACCTGGGGTGCCTCCCTCACACCCACTTTGTCAAATCCTACCTGCTGGCCACAGCCTCTCTAGGTGCCTCTTCTAGACCATGCTCTCTCCATCTTTTTTTTTTTTTTTTTTTTTTCCTCCCTCCATCTTTTGGAACCCTTTGCATGACCAATTCTGGTCGGTACCTGGCGCTGAGTTCAGTTTCGGAGACGTCATTTGGAGGCGCCTCTGCTAGGCTGTGAGCTTCAGGCCACAGGCTGTTCTTTGTTCCATTCTACATCCCATGAAGTCCCAGAAACAACGTTCAGTTTTGCTCAACCTGAGTGGGCAAAATTTAGGGCGGCCCATTTAGGGCGGAACAGGCGCACTTCCCGAAGTGGCCACAAGATGGAAGCATAGACCAGGCATCGGGACAGAAGGGAGTTCCAGCTCCTCAGGGACCAAAGCCGGGACAGGTGACCCGGTTTCCTTGAGGTGTTGGAGGAGGGTCCTCTCTCTAGGGCTCAGGGCGGTAGGTCCGAGGTGGGGGACACCACCTGGTGACTTGCTCTGAGTGTGTGCTTATGTTTCCTGTGCCGGGCCCTCCCCTAGTTTACTCTGCGGTTCCTTTTCCAGGAGAGACCTTGGTGGGGTGGAAGGAGTACTGGGTGGGGAGTCAGCAGGTTTGGGTCCTGGGTCTGCATTGCAGACTTGGGCAAGTGTCGTCTGAGTACCAGGAACAGGGCAATCACAGAGTCCAAATACACATAAAGCTTCCTCTTAATGTTCTCTCCCAGGCTCCCTGCAGTTTCCCCAAGTCGATGGGAGGCTCACCACGTTGTCTCCATTCCTGGAATTCAGTGTGGCCCAGAGGAGGGGCAAGGTGAGGCTCATGGGGCCTCAGAGGGCCCTGCACCATCTCAAGGCCCAACTTATTCCCTTTAGTGAGGAGGGATGAGCCCCATCCAAGCTGATGGAAAGCACTAGGTTTCTCAAAACTCTTGCGCTGTAACCTTGAGTAAAGCTGTCCCCCTCTAGAGGGACCATTTGCCCTCCCTGGACGGTGGGCGGTTGCAGGGTAACAGGGACTGGCAAATTACAAGTGCCTGGTCAGTGGGAGCTGCAGTTAATAATAAGTAACTATATATGTATTTGTTTCCTGCGCCAGCGTTAGACTATTCTGAGACCAACCGAGACAGCAGGGAAGGATGGTGGGGATTTAGGGATGCCTGAAGTAAATTTGCTGAGGAGCAGGAGAGAGGAGACAGGAAGGACAGAGATGTCCGTGGAGGGCCAGGGATGGTTTGCAGCTTCCCTTAGCGAGGGGGTGTATGGGGGCAGGGGAGCGCCCCAAGGTCAAGCCTCTCTCCCTGGTGGGGTCCCTCGCGGGCCGGCGGGGGTTTGACGGCATTGGGGAAGGGAGGGAGAGGCTGCCCCAGGCCCGCCCAGCAGAGGGCGCCGCGAGCGCTCAGGACCGCGTCCTGGGTTTCCTCCAGCTCCTTTTCCCAGCGGATTGGTCTTCCTGAGCCCTGGGCCTCTGCACACAGAAAGGCGGGGCTGGGGGGCGGTGCGGTGGGATACAGGAGGGGTGAGGGTACTGCTGGCCAAGTTGGGGACCTGTGGGTATTGTCACCATCTGTGATTGTCGGCCTGTGTCCCGAGTGGCTATTGTGGGTTTGCTTGTAGTCACCGCAGTCATGGCTCATGCATTCCGCTAAACGCTGTTGGGCACCCACCAAGTTTCGGGTACTGGACTGTGAGTAAAGTGGCAAATAAGGAGCATGCCCTGGTCACCATCCTCCTCCATGATCCAGGTGACAGAGGATCTAGTGCGCTGGGGGAGCACGGAGGAGGGGCTGAGCACTTCCCACCGCCATCCCTCTCACCGGCAGCATCTCTGCGGTGTGAACTCTGAGCAGTGTTCCCCTGCTCTTACCGAGGAGAGAATCGAGGTTCAGACAGCTTAAGGAACCAGCCCAAAGCCACACAGCCAGTAAAGGAAGGAGTGGGATTGTACCTGGAGCCCGGTTCCAGCCCTTCCACTTGCCCTGGGGCTGCCTCGGCCAGGGGGAATAGCCGGTGAGGCTGTGACCAGGTGAGGGGCTGGGCTGGGGGCAGGGAGCCTACTCTGTATGTCCCCCAGCAGGACAGGAGCTTGTGGGCCAGGGATGTTCCAAGGTGTGATTTCATCCCAGAATGAGGGAGAACTTTCCAGCCACCAGAGCTGCCCAGTCATGGAATAGGTATGTCCACGGAACAGAAGTGGCCTGCCTCTTCCCAGATGTTGCAGTGGCCCCCTGTTGAACTTGGTATTCACTCAACCCCGCCTTTCTGCTGGCCCAGTCTGTCTCCCTCCAGCCTCCTCTTACCCCTCACCCCTCTCTCTACCTTCAGTGTTCCTACCTCTCAGGCTTCTTTCAGCAGCTTGCTAGGCATACTGGGCCTTTGCACATGCCTATCCCCTCTCTGTCTGGCGAGCTCACCCCTTCTGCAGGCACTGGAAAGCTTTCCTGATGCCCCACAAGGTCAGGTCGCCTTAGATGTTGCTGATTTAGGCGTCTCTGCTACCCCCAAGTGTACCTCGTCCTGCCATTCTGAAATTACTGGTCTCTTCCACGGTACTGGCAGCTCTGTAGCAGGGACCACACTGTCTTCTCAGGTGTTTCTCCAGCGTCCAGCAGTCACCCAAGTACTTCCTTTGGTGCTCAAGAAAAGCTTGTTGAAAGAATGAATGAATGAATAAGGAGTGAAGGTAGGAAAGAATGAAGAGTGCATGCAAAGGCAAATGCATAGGTGGGGAGACTTGGGTCAGCAGACCTTCCCGTCCTCTCCTATCACCCTGTGGCCGCAGCCCATGTTCTTTGCTCACCTCCCCAGCAACTGGAGATTCTGACCCACAGTCAGCAAACATTTGGTAAGCATCTAGGCACCCTGCTGAGCACTGTCCCCTGTATTGTCACCCATCAGATGAGCAGGGGCAAGGTGAAACGTTTTCAGCACACACTGGCTTGTAGGCTTCAATCCCTGCCTGGAATAGTTTGCACCTTGGTCCGGGGAAACGCGCCACACCGGCCCCACCCTCTTTTAGATCCCACCCCGGATGCGCTCCCGAATGCGCTTTCGGAAAAGGCCACCAGATGGCGGCAGACGCTAAGAGTCGGGGCTCAGCGAACGCCGGCCTGTCCCTGACCGCCGGCAGGGGGCACTGCTGCTCGGCCAGGTGCAAGGTTTATGGCTTAGGTTTATCCGCAGGAGAGAGAGGCGGGGGTCAGCCGGGAGTGGGTGCAAACCTCAGCTGGGGAGCAAAGCTGTGTGGCACCCTCATTCCTCCTCATTCGTACAGTGCGTTCTTAATCTCCGCTTTATAGCCTTCATGGGCAAACTTGATTTGGAAAGGGCCAGATGGAGAGTATTTTAGGTTTCGCTGGCCATATGGTTTCTGTTGCCAAGTCCTCAGCTCTGTCCTTGAAGTGTGAAAAAACTCATGGACGAGTGGGCATGGTCATGTTCCCATCAATCTTTATAGACATCGAAATCTGAATTTCATGCAGTTTTCACGTGTCATGAAATACTGTGTTTTTAAATCTTTTATAAAGTTACTTAAAGACGTAAAAACCATTCTTTGCTCTTAGGCCGGGCCACCCTGGGTCTAGCTAAAGTCCCAAACCAGTGTCTGGCGTATAGTAGGTGCTCAATTAGTGCTAACTGGGGTCGACCATTCAGGAGCACTCAAGAGGGGTCCATGGACCCCTGTGTCCAGCAGCCCTAGGAGTGGGGAAGGACACTCTCCTTTCAGTTTTGCTCCCTGAATCTCCACCACTCCTCACAAAAGTGCTCAGTGAAGGATGTCTGTCCCCACTCTTCCTTGGTGATATACTGGTGGAATTTTCACATCCATGCCTCTGCCATGACCTTTCTGTCCTCTTAAGGAAACCCCAGCCCTTTTCATCTAACAATGGGCAATTTCATTGGTCAATTCATAAAAAATTGAACTTTATTGAGGGGTGAGATGTTTATCTGTTTTAAGTGTGGAGTTCATGAGTTTGACCCCAAGGAACCCCCTCCAGTCAAGATAGAGAACATTTCTCTCACCCCCAAAACTTCCCTTGGACCCTTTCCTCATCAATGTTGGCTTTAAAAAAAGTCTCCCAAGGGGCATCTGGGTGGCTTGGTGGGTTAAGCCTCTGCCTTTGGCTCAGGTCATGACCTCAAGGTCCTGGGATCGAGCCAGGCATCGGGCTCTCTGCTTGGCGGGGCGCCTGCTTCTCCCTCTGTCTCTGCCTGCCTCTCTGCCTACTTGTGATCTCTCTCTGTCAAGTAAATAAATGAAATCCTTAAAAAAAAAAAAAAGTCTCTCAGTTATCAATATGGTCTCCTGGGATTTGGCCAGAAATGGAGGCTCGAGATGTGCCCAGAATTCTGGGCCTCCAGGTCCCACCCGTCTCCACCTGGGGAGTGGTGACTATGTTGGCGTTCCCTTCCCCATTCTACTGTGAGCTCCTAGAGGTCAGGGGCTGAGCCCCCCTCTCCACCTCCACTGGGCAGCTCCCACTGAGTTGAATTAGGAAGAGCAGGAGGCCACCACTCAGGGGGAGGGTTTGGGAGTGGGGCTGTGCGTCTCAGGAACTAGTGGGAGGCCTGAGGTCAGCAAGCAGGGGGGGCGATCACTCCACCTGGAGTTTGGACATCTGGCTCTCCACTTACTCTGGCCCCTGTCCAAGTTGACTCAGGGAGTCTGGATCTATTTGCATACATTTACTACATTAGCATAGGTCTCTGGTACCTTTTCTCCTCACCTTGTAGGGGAGGAGGAGGCTGGATCTGGGAAGTGGGTAGACAGGACAGAGGACTCAGGGTGTTGGGGGAGACCGTGGGCTGCAGGGCCAGGTGCAGCTCCTGGGATGCTGATGCCTGTCCTGGGAGCAGGTCTGAAGTTAAGCCCTGACCCTTTTTGGATGACGAGGAGGTCTGCTAGAGTCTGCAGATCTGGATACTTGCTATGGGAGCGAGTCTGGGCTGGGCTTCCCAAGTTTCTCTGTCTGGAATGTGCTAGTCATTCAGCAGAATTTTCTACAGCAATGAGAAGTTCTTGCCATTGTAAGATTGAGCCAGAAGACAGAGAAGAAGCCAGGTTACGTGAGCCAGCTTCATAAAGCCCAAGGTGTGCCACGTGAATCTTTGCTGCCAGAGATAATAGTCAGCTCTGGAAGGGGGTACCCTGGTGGGAGGGGGGCGCTCAAACTGTTTCGTGATCCAGGTACTGGTTACACGGGTGCATTCACTCTGTGAAGACTCACTGAGTTGTACATTTGTGAATTATCTGTGCATTTTTCTGGATACAAATAAAGCATTGAAAGAGACCAGATTTCAATTCTGCAAAGAATTCCCCCCACATTCCACTGCTAAGAGCCCCTCCCAGGCTGCTTCCCTCCCTCCTGCCTACCCTTTGAAGCTCCAAAGGCCCCAGCTTCTCCTGACTTGTCTTCCTCTCCCACTGGGCTGTGAACTCCCAGAAAGCCCACGTCCTGTTTGTCCTGTGTCCCCTAGTGTGGGATGGGCACATAGCTCAAAACATGAGTGACTCCTCAACAGCTCTTGGTGGCCCAAGGGGCTCTGGGGCCCCAACCAACCTAGAAGGGGGTGCTTCTCCTTACTACGTCTTCTTCTCCAACCCCCAAAGGCTGGCATTAAAACACTTGGCTGTGGCCTAGGGCTAGAAGTGGACTAAGGGATGGGACAGCAGAAAGTGCCAGACGAGAGAGAGGGGAGACTTAGGGGTCACTGGGTGGGCCTGGGTGTTGGGGCTGCTCAAATTCTGCGTCCTCAGCACCCTTGCCTCTCACTGATACACCTTTTCACATGGCTTAGGATCACTCCTGACCCTGCGGCCACCTGGGTTCCTGCTGAGCCCCCACTTCAGACCCAGAGAGGCAGAGGCTGAGGCCAGCTTCTCTGGCCATGGCCTTGTGCTGGGGCTGCTCGGAACCTGCCAAGCCCTGAGCCTGACTCACCCCTGCCCTCCCTGCCTTGCAAGCTGTGTTCTCCCTGCTGCTGTCTGAATTATAGGGATCTGCAAGCAGGGGCAGAGTCCCCTCCCCACCTTCTAGAACTTGTCATAGAAGGACTTTGGGCAATGGTCTGGCCTTTCAGGCCTCAGTTTCCCTTTTTTGTAGAGTGGGAGAAGAATTCTGGCTGCCATAAGGTCAGACAGGCTGGAGGGTACAGGAGAACTTGGGACCCACCCGTGTGGGGAGCAAAGGTCTGATGGTGGGTCGGGGGGATTATCAATGAGGGCCTCGAAGCCCGTTCCCTCCAGCTGTGCTGTGGTCTGTATGGTGCGGGCAGGGGAAGGGTTGGTTAGTGCTGTTTTGAGTGTTCCGGAGGCCTTGGTCTGACTTGATCCTGTCTACAGGCCTGTTCCCCCTCTGGGCCTCAGCTTACCTTATCCTTTTGTCAAGGGGATCACTGCGCTCAGGTCCCCAGAGCTTGGAGGCTCTCCCATTCCCACGTTCTGTTTGGCTTACATGGGTGTTCTTTTGGAATCAGTTTCTAAATCTTAAAGATTGAGAGGCTTCCCAATCAAATCTGGAGTTTCAGCTTCCTGAGTACAAATGAGATCTGGTCATTTTGGGATTCCCACATTTGCAGGCCTAAACTGGGACAGCGCCTCAGGAAGGGGCCTCATTCCCCCTGGAGGTGCAGCTCTTCTCACCGTGGTTACATGGCGTGGGGTGGGGGGATGCTGTTCCTGCCCAGGACCCTCAGCTCCCAGCTCTGGCAGTCCTAGGCAAGCCCCCTCCCCAGGCCCAGTGACCTAGCCCCTGCACTTGCATGGACAGGCCTCTTTTCTCTTTTGTTTTCCCAACTTAAGGCTTTGGAGGGCAGGTCTGGATTGGCTTGGCATTATGAGCACATATGTTTATCCAAAGCGGAGATCTAGATCTTGGGATTTCCGGGGGGTGGGTGGGTACAGAGCCTCATTTGGGGCCAAGGGACAGTGTCTGTTTGTGTGGTGATGGCTTTCTTCCACCTGGGGCCACATCTTTCCCTTTCCCCTGTGAGGACCCCTATTTCCAGGGGTTCATCCTGGCCACAAGGCCCTTAAAGACTAGCTCCTCGCCCGTCTTGGCCTTACCTCTAGGCTCCCCACCACCCAACGCCCACCCTCATTGTGTTCTTTTTGGCATGACCTGTCCACATGCTCGAGTCTGTTCCCTTTCTTCCCCTGGCAACCCACCAGCCTGAAGACTCAGCTTCTCCACCCCTGTGGAAACCTTCCCTGCTCAGTCTTCTTGGGGCCTGCCTTGGTGCTGTCTGCGGCCTTCTTCACAGGCTGTGCCCCTGACACGGGGATGGGACCTCCTATCTCCCAGCTTCCAGCAGAGAGCCAGGCACAGAGGCAGGGGACCGAGGCCGTGATAGGGAGCTGGTGAGAAGTCACCAAGGGTCAGGCCCAGATTCTATTGGCTATTGGTTGGCCATTCTTGGGAGACGGAGCAAGGGTAGCCCCTCCCTTCAGGGACAGCAGAAAAGGGGGACCCTCTTCTCTAACAGCATTCCTGGCCACAGCTTTGGGTTCCTGTGCTCAGCTACCCCTTGGAACCTCAAGGGCGCCAGCCCCGGGGCTGGGCATTGGGCCTGCAAAGAGGTGGGAGGAACCCTCAGGGCCGGGGGCTCCCAGCTGGCCACAATTCCTGACCCATAGCCTGACTCCCCAATCTCTCAGCTCATGAAGGGAGAGCAGAACTCAGGGGGCCCCCCAGGGACTACCTGGGTTAGCCCCTGACACTTTCCCGATGGGGAAACCGAAGTTCAAGTGACCTGACCTGGTCCTAGGACCCTCTCCTGGGTTGCCTGAACAGGGCTGTGGCGTGGTCAGTCCTGGGGGTTGGGACCTTGCAGTGCCTGCCTGGTTGGGGCTCCAGGCCCCCAGCCCCAAATTGGAGCGTCAGAGGATCCTGCCCTCCCCCCAGCATGCTCTACCTGGCCTGCCGTGTCCCAGAGCCAGCAGAAAGGTGGGTTTGGAGCAAGTCTGAGTCTGCCCAGCGAGCTGCGAGTCTCAGCGGGCCCTCCCTGCCCCCAGGCCCCGGGAGCGGAAAGTGAGGGCTCCACACCCCAAATCCTCTGCCTTCCCTCCCCACCCACACATTCAGCCTGGGGCCCAAACACGGCGGGGAGCCAGCCTCCCTCCTTGGTAACCGAGGCACAACAGCCAACACTAGAGACTGTGTGTCCTGCCAACGCCACACCCCAACCTGGGCCTGCACACCAGCTGGAAGCCTGGCTGGGGAGGAGGGGGAGGGGAGGTAGGCAAGAGGCAGCTGGAGACCCATCACGGCCCTTCCCAAGCTCAGGCCCCCCCCAGGGCTATTGCTCCAGTGGCCTTTGACTGTGTGGTCCCCAACCCCAGCCCCTCTGCTCTTCCCGAACTTCACAGGCCTTAGGAGGGGAAAGGTCAGGGGCTGTTCTGGAACACAGGAGAGAAGTGTAGGTCTGAGGAAGAAAACCCTCCAGGGCCAGCCGGGTGGTGGGAAGGGTTCAGGGGAGCGGGGGAGGGGGGGTCTGCCTGCCAGGGTCCCTCTGTCCCGGCTGGGGGCCATAGGCCTCCTCCCCGGCGCGGGAAGGATGGGAGGTTGGCTGGCCCCCAGGTCTAGGCAAAAGGGGGGGCGGTCTGAGGTAGGTCCATCGTGTCTGGGGGCTGGCTGGGTGGTTGAGCCGAGGAACATCAGGGCCTAGGGAGGTGGGGTTGGCGTTGGGAAGGGAAGAGCAGTTTTTCTGGCCTTCACTCGCCTTTGGTCTTCACAGTCCAGGTCAGAGAATGCAAGGAGAGAGTGAAAGGCAGACAGAGTCTCCGTCCCGAGGCATCCCCTGTGTTTGGGAGAAACGTGGCCCCAGCTATTGGGGATCTCCTAGCTGAGGGAGGCACCCAGCCGCTGTCCCAGGGAGTTGGGCATATCCATGTTGGATGACAGGGACAGAGGACTGGCGGACTCACTCAGCTCTGCACGGAGCCCGGACCCAATCAGGCTCCCTGGGGACTTGGCAGATGCTTCTGGGACTTGGGGAGAGGTGGAACCCTGGGGTCTTTCTGCTTTTCCTCCCTGAGTGGAAGCACCCTCCCGGAGCTGGGGGGACCCTAGCTTCCCCACCACCTCAGCCCTGGCCCTTTTCACAGAGGAGGAAACGGAGGCTTAGAAAAATGGCAGGTCTCACGCTGGAGTCACACGGGGTCAGACACATGGGGGCACCCCCCCCCCCGCCAGCTTTCCTGCCATCTGAAATGGGTAGACACCTCGGTCGCACAGAAGAGGGGTGAGTCTGACAGTCCCTGCCTTTGCTCTCCACCCTGAGGACTGGTGGGTGCTGTCACGGCTCCTGGCCCCTCTCTCAGGCCCCATCCCCCACTTCAGCCCCCAGGGCCCAGGTGGGGAGGGCGGAGTGGGAGAGACCTGCTGAAGCTGCAGCTTCCCGGCCCACCCAGGCTGAGTCAGGGCCTGCCGGGAGCCAGGGGGTGGCACCTCTCCCAGGGCTGGCCCGGGCGGCGTCCACATTCCTCACAAGCGGGGTGCGTCGGGGCTTGGCCAAGCCAGGTGCTCTGTGCCCCGCCCGGGGGGGGCCCCCCCCGCCTGCCTGAGCCGGCTCAGCTCCACAGCCTTGTAAGGAACACATCTGGCCCCCACTTGGAATGGGGTGTGGGAACTGCTTGCCTTGCAAGTCCTTGCTGGGTGGGGTGCAGGCTGGAAGGGGCCGATGGTGAAAGCCCAGCATCCACAACAGGCTACTGGGGTACCCCAAGTACCATGCCCTCCTTTCGCCTCTGTACTTGGAGACTTGGAGGCTGACGCTTAAGACTGTGGTTTGGGCCTTGGTCTTGCCGGTCGCTCAGCAAATGTTGGTGGAGCAGTGAAGGGCATCTGAGAGCTGGGGAGTGGCCAGGACCCCACAAAACCCAGGGAGCAGCAGGCTTACATTCTCTTTGTTGTTCCCAGTTTCTGAGCGAGGGCTTTGTCCTCACCGGCTTGGCGCTCTGGGTGCCCAGTGGGGACCTAGGGCAGAGGCTCCGAGCGGGGTCCCATGCCCACAGGGGCCCTGCTTCCTCTGCACTCCCACTGGGTCCTCTGTATTGGCACCTGGGGCTGGGAAGGGGCCATGTAGAGGTCAACCAAGGTCAGTACCCCCACTCCTCTGTGGTGAAATTCTGCCCACAATCCTCTTCCTCTCTCTGGGCCTGACTTTCCTCTCCTGTAAAAGGGAAGCAAGGCCCTTGGAGTCTTGGTGGGCTGAATGTGACTTTGAGATCGAGGAAGTGCTTTGAGTCCCTGAGATGGGCTCTGCTGGGATAACCACCTCTTTCCCACCACGGCCCTCCACACCCCCAGCTCAGCCCGGCCCACCTCTGCAGCTTCCCCATTAGTCTCTGCAGGTCAGGCCAGGCTCCTGATGGGGGTGCAGGGTGGTAACCTGAAGTCTGGGATTTGGGGACTCTGCCCACTGTTCTCCCTCTTCCTCTGAAGTCTGCTGGTGATGAGAGCATTTCAGTCACTCCAGTGAACGGCTGGGGGGCCCCCCTGCCTACCTGTCATCCTGTTCTACAGCCCTCAGCAGTTTTGAGCTCGGCCTGTGGGACCTGGGCTGGTCTCCTCGGTCATGCCCCTGCAGCAGGCAGGGACTGGTTGCTCCTTGGGCGGGCCTAGGGCAGCTTGGGCTGCAGAAATCACTTCCCAGGCTTCGGTGGGAACAAACGGGCCCTGGCCCTGGGCCCGGGTAGGGGGGCGTGGGAATTCTGTCCTGCATGTAAAGTCAGGAAGAGTGACACCAGGGCTGTGGGAGGAGAGGCCCGGGGATGAGCTGAGATGTCACACCTGCACCTGTGAAGGGCAGCGGGCTGGGCTCTAGGCAGCGGGTGGACCTGGGTCAGGAGAGGGGGAGTAGAGTAGGTGTGGCGTGGTTCCAATTAGCCCATTGCTGAGCAGTAGTGGGCAGGATTGCCTGGGATATGTCTGGGGCAGGGACCCCTAGGCACCCCCCTCCAGCCTTCCTTTGGCTGAGCCCTTGGGCTGGCCCTGTGGGGTCACCTTGTTCTCAGGGACTGTCTAGGGACTTTGGCTGTCATCTGTCCTCCTCTGTCCAGGGCCTTGTAGCAAGAGGATAGCACTTTGTCCCAGGTGGTAGTGCTGTTTGCAGAGGAAAGGGGTGCCTCAGCTCCCCGAAAGCCCCATCTGTGTCCTGGGGCTGAAGATAGTTCTATGTGTGTGTGTGTGTGTGCACGTGTGCGTGTGTGCATGGGTGTGTATATGTTGTGGGGAGATAGTTGACCCAGTGGAAGTGGGGTTCTGGACATTTGCACCAGAGTCCCTGCAGCTGGATCCTGAACCCTGAAGGATTCTGGGAGTTGGCACTGGGTGCTGGGCGCAGGGCTGCCTGGGAAAACGTGGGAACAGGTGAGAACAGGCTGGAAGGGTGTGGCAGCTGTTGGAATGTGTGGACGGAGCAGCCCCACCTTCACTCATCCAGGAATGGGTCCTGGCTGGGGAGCCAACATGGCGCCTTCCTCGAGCAGTTCCCGGCTCCGCTCTTGCAGGCCCCCCAGCCCTTGCTCCCCACTGTGGGGTGCCCACACCCCCCTCACTTCTGGCTGAGGTAGAGCCAGTGGCTTGGCTGGGGAAGGCTGTTTGGGAAAAACTGGCGTCTTTTCCCGAAGACTGTGTCAGGTTCTTGGTGCTGTGTGTTTGTCTCCGACCCTCTGTCACTCACAAGTTAGGGAAGCATCTGTGGGGGTTCCCTGGACCAGTGGACGTGGTTTGGGGACCAGATGTGTTTCTGGGATGGGGGCCGAGGGCACCTGCTCATTCTGGAACTTCTGGACACACACTGTCAGCCTCTGCAGAGCACTACGTCCTCTCCTGCTCTGCACACCCGGTCAGGGCTCCCTGTGGCCTTGAAGAGAAAGGCCACACTCCTCCACATGGCACCCAGGGCCTTCCACACACGGGCCCTTGCCAGTCTCTCCAGGCCCACCCCCCGTCTCTGTCTCCCTGGCTGACTCCCCTTGTCCGGGATGTCTCACTCTTTCCCAGTGGTGCCAGGCCCCTGTCTGGGAGGCCAGTGTCTACCTGTGACCCCCATGTGGACAGGTCCTGCTCAGATGCCTTCTCCAGCTGTCCTGCCCCTGGAGCTGTGACGGGGGTCCCTCCAGGTGTTTCCACAGTTCTGCCTGCTCAGTCTCCATAATGCCCTTGTTCAGTCCGCTCATGAGGTCCAGGATCCCTGGAGACAGAACTCCCAAGATCGGGGCCCACTGTGGGTCCCCTGTCATGTCCACACGCCCTCCTTCATGTAGGTCAGGCTGTGAGAGACTGAACTAATGAATGGGTGCAGGAAGTTTGGGGACTCCCTCTGAGGCGTGTGGACTCGCAAAGGGCTGTCTCATGAACTACTTCCTTCAGTCTGAGGAGAAACATCTCTCTACCTTGGGATTGGGTCTCCTGGGAAGATCCCAGAAATCTCTCTTGAGAGCAAAGAGGGTCCAAGCTCCTTCTCTTTGCCTGGGACGACTCAAGGTGAATGGGCCAGAGTGTGAGTGGCAACTGGCTGCTTTTTGTGAGTGTGTGAAAGAGTGTGTAAAACAAAGCAGTGAGAGGCTGTGGGAGTGTACCCAAGCTGGAAAGGGTACAAGGGTGTCCATGAGTGCGTGACAATGTGAGTGTGGGGGGTCTGTGAATGTGTGTGAGTGTGCAAGGCTGTGAAAGTCTACCTGAATGTGTGAGTGTGGATATGAGTGTGTGTGCGTGTGTATGTGTGTCTGTGAGTGGGAATGCATGTGTCTGTGTGATGTGTGTGAGAGCTGACTAGAAGTGTAAGTGTGAGAATCTGTGTGAGCTGACTGGAAGTGTGAGTGTGAGAGTCTGTAAATGTGTATATAAGCGTGTGGGTATGAATCTATGCATGTGTGAGAGTACGTGTATGTCTGTGTTGATGAATGTGTGAGTCTATGAGTGTATGTGAGTGATTATGTTAAAGCTGTGGGTAAGGGTATGAATGTGGGAGTCTGGGTGCATGTATGTGGATGCATGAGTGTGCAAGTGTGAGCTTGGGGGTGCGATTTATGTGAGAAGGAAAGTGAATGTGTGTGAGCCATGTGTAAATGTGTGAATGCGAATGTGTGTGAGTGTGCAAGGGTCTGATTCTGGATATGCCGGTCTGTGAGCAGGTGACCCATGTGTGTGTCAGCTGTGAGTGTGTCAGCTGTGAGTGTGTGTGAGTCTGATGAGTGTGTGAATGTGTGTGTGAGCTGTGTGTAAACGTTTATACTGAAGGGAGGTTGGTGGGAGACCCACCACAGGAGGAGAAGCTTGGTTCTCCCCTCCCCCAAGGCCATGGTCAACCCCAGGGAAACTCACAACCACCGTGGGAGATTTGGGGAGTCCCAGGGAGCTGGAAGGCTCAATTTTGCCCTTGGGGGTTTATTTACTCAGAGGAGGGGTGTTTTCCCCATCCTAGAGAAAGCCCGGAGATGATTCTTTATTTTTAAAAAAGTACTTCTGAATAGATTAAAAATAATATCTACAAAATAGGGGTAGGGTTTAAGAATTAAGGTACAACAAACCCCTGTGCACCCACCACTTAGGTTTGGAAACGTTGCCTAGTGTCCCGTCCCACGCCATCCCTTCGCCCAGAAGTCTTTCCTTGCTTTCTTTGTAGATCTGAAGCCACTCTCCGTTCCCCAATCCTTAGGGTTAGGGTTAGGGTTAGGGCCGGTGCGTCTGGGATCAAGTTCCCGGCGATGCCAGAGCGGCTCAGTGCTGCCCTCTGGGGGCGCGGGACGCCAGCTTCTTCCCGCTTGGAACTAGCGGGAGAAGCCCCGCCCAGGTCCCCTGCAGAGACCCCACCCGGTGGGGAGCACTCAAAGTGCCGCCCGCATAGGGACACTGATGTGCACACTGGGCACTCACAGGGTTTTTCATATAGACGCACTGTGAACGGCGTGGGCGCCGCACTCTGAGTGAGGTATTCCCAATGAGAGCCAGCCAAGGACAGCGGCTGGGTCTTGGGACCTGGCTGCAGGAAGCAGGTGGTCCCCACCGAGGGGAGCGTGGCCTAGAGAACCTCACACTCGGGGCTGGGGGAGGCTGGGTAGGAATGTTGACTTTGGGTAAGTGGTTTAATAGAAGGACCTAAGCTGGGGGTGGGGAGGAGGGCTTTGGGCCGGATGCGGGGAAGTTTTTTTGGGATAGAGAATGGAGGGAGGGGCAGGTCAGCTTTAGAAAGGAATTTCGTGTCCGTTGGCCTAGAGGTAGGGGGATGGACACAATGGCCCACCCTGGGCCCCTGGTGCCATAGGGGTCAGGGTACTGGAAAGGGAGGAGCCGAAGATGGTGAGTCGGGGCTGGTGTGAAGCGCAGGTGGAGGCTGTCTTCAGTACCTCCTCCAGCCGGGGCCGCACCTCCCAAGACCGCAGAGCAGAGGCGCTCGACCCAGGGCGGCCAGCAGAGGGCGCTCCCGGTACAGATTTGAGGTTCCAGCCTGAGCGTCTGGGAGTCGGGGTTTAATCGGGGATGGTTCTTGGAAAGCCCCAGGCCTGGAGTCCTGATAGAAGCATTCCAGTTTCTCCTTTGGGAGCAACCAAACGTAGGGGTGAGAAGAGATGGCCTCATGAGGTGGGAGCCCCATAGTGTCCCCTTTCTCCCCTCCCCCTGCTGCCTGGTTAGCCACTGTGTCTCCATTTCCTGATCAGGGTCTCCCGGTGGTGAGTTTGAAACCAGCCCCAGAAATGTGACTGGCCCGCCTAATCGGCCCTGGAGGTCTTCCTCTGGAACACTTTGGTCTGTTGGGGCCAGCCAGTCTTTCTAGAAGGTTCCCCAAGTGTTCTAGCCCCAGGGCTCTGCCTCGGCAGTCTCCCTGGTGACCTCACTGGTTTCCTGCTTCCCTGGTTCACCTCCAGGTATAGGACTTCCTGGCCTGGTGTCCAACGAGGCCTCTCAGCCAGTCTAGAGTCCTCAGGACCAGATGTAGCCGCTTGCCTTTTGGGACAGCTGGTGGGCACAGCCAGGTGTGGCTGGCTCAGATGAGGTGGCCAACCCCATCAATTCCTTGAGGGGGGGCGGTGCATGATGGGAGAGGAAGTCCCTTGAGTTGTGAATGCCTCCTTCCGCTTCCCGACATCTCCATCCATGCAGACGCACCTCCCACTCAGGCTATGCATTTATCCATTAATGTCTATAGTTACCAAGCACCACCTGCTGTTTCTGTTTCTGGAGACAGAGAGAAGAAGGAGGTCCGGGATGGTCCCTCCCTGTGTCTGGAGGAGGGGACAGGTGAATAGGTGTGGCCACATGGGGTGGTAAATGCTTAGAGAGCAGTGAATTGTTTTTTTGCCTCTGAACCTTGGTTTCCCTCAGCCTGACTCTCCGAGTCAGTGGCGTCATTATCCTCCCACCTGCTCAACCCAGAAAGTGTGGAGTCATCCTGCTGCCTCCCCCGCTTGGCCTGTCTCCCTGTTGGCCATGGTGTCCTGTCCTCACGCTTACCGTCTCTTTCCCGGGGCCATCGCTTCATCTTCACGGCTGGCCCTTGCCCCCATGGAGCTTTCACACAGCTCCCAAAGTGAGCCCCTTCTTCAAACTACGTATATGCATCGCAGAAACAATGATCGAATGTGATCGAAGGGAAATCATCTGTTGGAAAAAGATACTGTCGACAAAGTTGGAAGACCACTTGCTAACTGGGAAAGCCCATTTGCAACTCATTGCCCAAGGCCTCATTCCCACATTTGCGAAAAGCTCACCCAAGTCTGGAAGGAAAAGACCCCACCAGAAAAATAAATAAAGAATAGGGACAGGGATGCCTGGGTGGCTCAGCATGGGTTAAGCGTCTGCCTTTGGCTCAGGGCACTGTCCTGGTGTCCCAGGATCAAGCTCCCGTGTCGGGTTCCCTGCTCAGTGGGGAGTCTGCGTCTCCCTCTGGCTCTCCCCCATTTTGTGCTCTCTCTCTCTCCAATAAATAAATAAAATCTTTTAAAAAAAACATGGAAACTGGAACAAGAGAGGACTTCAACCATCCAAAAGACAAACATTGGAAAAACAACAGCGACAGACAAAGCTTTGAACCTTGATGAGCCCCTGTGCTGGTGGATGTGTGGAGACATGCTCTCAACATGGCTGGTGGGAATGAGAAGTTGTAGAACTTTCACAAGGAGACTTTTTTTTGTTTGTTTGTTTACTGTGGGAAATTTGAAATATACACAAAAGTAGGGAGAAGAGCAAAACCAACGTCCGTGGGACCCCTGGTGACTCAGTCCGTTGGACATCTGCCTTCAGCTCAGGTCACGATCTCAGGGTCCTGGGATCAAGTCCTGCATCAGGCTCTCTGCTCAGCAGGGAACCTATTTCCCCCTCTCTCTCTGCTGCTCCCCCTGCTCATGTGCTCATTCTCTCTCTGTCAAATAAATAAATCAACAAAATGTTTAAAAAACAAACCAAAACCCCCGAAACCAACAACCATATGTCCATCACCTGGTTTGAGAATTGTCCACATGCTGCCACTCTTGTCCCTTCTCTCTCCTGTCGGTATCTTGTGTGGAGGAGGCTAGAATATCTTCAAGCAAACCCTGTCTGTCATTTCAGTTCCCTTTGACAGTGGGTATCAAAGTAAGCGATGGACTTAACCCTTTAACCTGGTAATCCCACTGCTAAAATCGCCCCCATGGAGGCATTTGCCAAAGTTCACCGTGCTGCGTGTTTGGGGAGGTTTGTGTCACTGTTGTGTGTAAAAGCAAAAAATCCTGGTGACCAGAGAGGTGGTTGGTAGGGACAGGAGTAAATAAATTACAGCTCATGCTCATGAGTCATTAAACAGAATGAGGTGGCTCTCCAAGAGATATAACTAACTGGGAAACTGAGGCATTGATGAGATCCCTTTTCTATGACTAAAATCTCTATAAATAGACACACTAAAAATAGAGCACAGCAAAGCTTAGAAGGCTCTCTAGAGCTGCAGGACAAAGTCCAAACTTTTTAGTGTGCCTTTCATGGTGGTCTTTCTTTCCAGCCTCGTTTGAGTCGTTTCTCCCACTGACATTACCCTAGGAATTGGCCCAGAGATTCCCAAAGTGGGTTCCATGGAACCCTAGCCCCACCTGCTCTTCCTGGAAGTGGCTCCCTGGGTGAGTAAGTTTGAGAAACACTTCGCTCTTTAACGCAACTCCCCCATCTCCCCTTGGACAGTCCCAATGCACACGAGCTTGTTAAGGATTGTGAGAAGTCTGCAGTAAAACAAACAAATGAAAACTGACAAGGCTGTGCCCTGCCCTGGCAGGCCCTCGGCCCACCCGTCTCTCACGAGCACCAGCTGGGCCCAGCTCCTGTGCATCAGGGATGAGGACCACTGGTCTGCGGGGTTGGCACTGCCCCTTTCTGGTGTTAGGTAGCTCCGTTCTCTCCCTTGATACCCCACCCCTACCCCAGCCACACTGGCCCTTTTTTCTAGTCTGCAAAGAGGTGTACCTTGATAGTGGGCTCAACTACTCAATCAGATAATCTAGCCTTTCCTGTCCATCGCTGGCTCCTTCCTTAATTCAGTTTCCTGCTTGAATGTCACCCAGAAGAGGTCTTCCTTGGCCCCCCTGACCCCGACTTCTCCCTTTGTGCTTTCCTGGAGAACATATCATTCTCTGGTTTGATGATTGCCCATGTCTCTCCTAGAATGTCTGCTTCTTGAGAGCAAAGACTGTTGTCCTGATCACCATGCCCCCGGAGCCTGGGCCAATGGCTGGCATGCAGTAGGTGCTCACCTAAGAGTAGCTGAACAAAGGCATTTCCTTACGAGATCCAACTTCCTTCTCGTTCCTGTGGGGCCTTCCTGGAAGCATGGGTGAAGCTGGGGCCTCCGGGGGATCCCCAGCCCACCCGGTGCATTCCCACCTATGCCTGGACGATTCCCCCCCAACCTTGTCCTCTCTGCCTACAGAGCCCTGCCCTGGCTTCGAAACCCAGCTCTGTAGTCCCTCCCTGTGAAACCATCCTGAGCGGCCTTCCTTCAGCTCCTCCCGAGGTTTGTGCATACAAACCTTTATCAACACACGGAAAACACTGGGCTGTAATGGGCTGTTTGTGCATCTGTCTCTCCATCACCGGCCCGCGCTCATTAAGGGCAGGGCTGGGCTGACTCAGGGTGGAATTCTCAGCACCCAGCCCGGTGACTGCCGCACAATGAACCCAGTCAATGGTGCTGAATGAAGTCCAAGTCTGGGCTCTTGCTGCCTGCATCCGTTCAGCAAGCAGCGACCGGACACCTGCTGTATATACTACACAATGAAATATTATATAATAAAATAAAATGCTGAGTTAGGCCTTGTATTGGGCCCGGAGAGGAACAGAGGGCCCAACTTTTGGCCAGGAAGGATTATAATTCTAGAAAGGGAACAGGTCCACTTCCAAATAATTCTAACACCAGTGAGAGTGGCTAGCACCTGTTGGTGCCAGCATGGGCTAGGGGAGTGTATTAGTCGCCTAGTGTTGTTATAACCAATTACCATGGACTTTGGGGCTTAAAGCCTCACACATTTGTTAGCTTACGGTTCTGGAAGTCAGAGATCTGAAGCGGGTCCTAAGGTGTCGGCGGGGCTGTGCTCCTTCTGGAGGCTCTGGGGAAGAATCTTTCCTTGCCTTTTCCCGCTGTTAATGGCTGCCCAATTCCCTGGCTCATGGCTGCTTTCCTCTGACTTCGGTGCCAGTTGTCACATTTGCTCTGACTCCCACCCTCTTGCCCTCCTCTTACAAGGACCCTTGTGATGATAGTAGACTCAACCAGATAATCCAGAACAGTCTCCCTGTTGTAGTTTTTTAAAAAACCTTTATATGCACCTAATATCTCTTTTCTTTTTTAAAGATTTTTATTTCTTTATTATTAGAGAGAGTGTTTGTGCACAAGAGAGAGAAAGAGCAGGAGCAAGGACAGAGGGAGAAGCAGGTTCTCCACCGTGCAGGGAACCCAATGCGGGGCTTGATCGCAGGACTCTGGGATTGTGACCTGAGACAAAGGCAGAGGCTTAACCCACTGAGCCACCCAGGCGCCCCTTCATTGCGAGTTTCTTTTTTTATTTTTTTTAAATTTATTTTTTAAAAAGATTTTATTTATTTATTTGACAGACAGAGAGGGAGGCAGAGTGAGAGAGAGGGGGAAGCAGACTCCCTGCTGAGCAGAGAGCCCGATGCGGGGCTTGATCCCAGAACCCTGGGATCATGACCTGAGCCAAAGGCAGAGGCTTTAACCCACTGAGCCACCCAGGCACCCTGCATTGTGAGTTTCTTAACCACATCTACCAAGTCCCTTTTGCCATGTTTTGTGCATATTCCCCAGGTTCTGGGGATGAGGAGGTAGGCATATTTGGGGTATGTTATTCTGCCTAGCACAGGAAGGGAAGGATTACACCCCACTTCTGGGAGGCTTCACCGGCCAGCTTTGGAGTCACTGAACCCTTACTGAGTCCCTGGTACAAGCAAGGCCCTGTGCCAGCTGCTATGACTTACTACCTCATCTCAGCCTCACGAGTTTGTCACGGAAGTCTCGTGGCCTCGTTTTATAGATGAGGGAGGCAGCTGAGGCTGGGAGAAGGGACATGAGTTGCCCAAGGCTACACAGAGTTTCCACTGACCTCAGGTCCTTGGAGTTGGGCTGCTAATCACAGATAATATGTGCCTGACCCTGGCGGGGGGTGGTCTGACGATTAGGAGCTGAGGTTCCTTCTTGACAACACCTTGCTGGGGAAAGCTAGGGAAATGTTAAATAATAAGCCTCCAGGGCCCCAGGTACCGAGGCAAGGCAGCAGGACAAGGGGGCTGCGAGGTTTAGCAGAGGGAGCTGGCTTCTGGCCAGCAGGTTGGGGAAGCTTTGGGACAAGGCTTGATGGGGAAGAGTTGGTGGGAGGTTGGCGGGGCGGGTGGGCAGTGTGTTCCGTGGAGCCCAGGCCTCTGAACATGTGTGCTCCTGCTCTGTCCTCCTGTTTTGTCCTTGGAAAGGACAGAGGACCTTCCTTCCTCATGTGGACCTCCTCATTTGGGAACACTGGGATTGAAGGACCCTCTGCCTCCTCCTGCCTGCCTTTTGTCCACTGTTCCATGATTCTCTCTCTCCTGCTCCTCCTCTCAACCTTTTCTCTCCCTTAGTCCTCCTTCCTTCATCTTCCCTTCCCTGGTCCTCCTCCTCCTCCCTGGTCCTCTTCCCCTCCTCCTCTCTCCCCTGGGCCTCATCATCCTCCTTCCTGTTTCTTCTCCCTGATGTTCCTCTGTGGACCTCCTCCCCTCCTCCTCCCTCCCTGGGCCTCCCCCTTGATCCTCTCTCTCCTAAACCTCCTCCCTGGTCCTTCCCATTCTCCTCTTACCTTTTTGCCCTGTTCCTTTCTCTGTGAGCCTCCCTCCCCTGGTCCTCCCACCCAGGTCATCTTCCACTCCCTCCTGCCCCCCCCCCCCCGCACTGTTCCTCCTCCCTTGTTGGTCAGGGTCATAGTGTGGTGGTCGGGTTGATCAGCACTGACACAAAAAGCCAAGAGACCCCCACCCCCATCCTGCTGGCCATGCTAAGAAAAGGATGAAGGAAGCAGGCCATGCTCAGAGCACCCCTGGGCGCCCACAGGGGAGACACAGCCCTCAGCCTGAGCAAGCTCCCGGTCTGACAGGGGTGACACCGCAGCTGCTGTAGAGAAATGTCCAGTCTGAGGGGAGGGACAAAGCCTCTCTCTGGGAGATTGGGCCACACTCGCCACTGGAGGACAGCACTCTAGAACATTAAAGAATAGGTACCAGTGGGTGTGGGTTAACAGGGAGCGACTGGCGTCTCAGGTGAAGAACAGAGTGGGCAGGTGGGGAGGCCTGGAAGCCTGGGGTCTGGGAGGCGGGAAGGAGCCTAAAGCCCTTTCAGGATCTGACTTCTGTTCCCTCAGGCTCTGGGGCCTCCTCAGCCAGTTTGCAAGGTAAAGTGGGGAGAGGATGTGAGCCCCAGGCCTAGAAGGGGAACCCACCTAGGCTGTTGCTCTCAGGCCAGGGAAGGGAGAGTGGAAAGAGGGAGAGAGAAGAGGAGGAAGGACAGGGAGGGAGGAAGAGGGAAGGAGGGAGAGAAGGACTGAGGGGAGAAGTCAGTCCCGTCAGGCTGGAGTCTTCTAGCTTGTGGGAAGCAGCTAGAGTTCCCACACATGCCTCCCTCAGGCCTGGGTTCCCCGCCCCAGACTACCTCTCCACCCATTCCCAGTGGTTCCTTGCCCTGTCTTCCTGCCTCAGTCCCATCTTGGCCACTCAGGCCTCTGGGTCCTTTTGGGGAGGGCCCTGGGCAGCTAATATGGCCCTGCCTGGAAAAGGGGAGGTGTTCTGGGTGCTGTGATGGGTCCACCTGAGGCTGATGATTCCTGGAAATCAGTCAGAGGGAGGCGGCTGCATCTACTTGTCCCTGAGGAGGGAGCACCCAGACATCCCTGTGTGTAAGGGGACACTGGAGGACCCCCTCTGAGTCCCCTAATAGGGAGGAGACTCTCAGGAGCCCCGAGAATGTTCCCCATTTCCCACAGCCTCTGGCGTGGAGGGTGGGGCTCTCCTTGGAGCTAGACAGAAATCTTCTCTGGGTGGATCTGTGTGGGGTGGTCCTGGGGCCTTGGGTCTTGGGACAGAGGCTGAGGAGAAGGTAGAGGAAGAGGAGGATTCCCCCCACAGAGGGCAGGTGTTGCTGAGGCTGTGCTGGCCAGGGGGGGGCCTGTGGGCTCCTCGGTGGTCCTGCCTCTCCCATCCCAAGTGAGGTTCCCACAGAGGAGAGGTGAGAAGTTCTCAGTGTCTATAGTATGTGGACAAGAGCGGACAGGTGCCCTAGCAGCAGTTGTCTGTGGGTTGAGTGAAAGTCTTTGGGACCCCTGAAGGATTTGAGGCCCTCTCCTCATCAGCTAAGCCAACGTCCCAGCAGGGAGCCCACCCCTGGACTCCTAGGCCTCTCAGTTTTCTGACCTCACCTGTTAGGCACCCTTTTCCTTGGTGGAGAGGGGAGGTGGACATGGTTCCTGTTTGTGTCCCTGTCTCTACCCCAGTCAGGGCCCAGCCTCCAACTTCCAAACCATACAACAAGCACCTGCTGCGTCCAGGCCACGCCCGGGGTCCTGGATGGGGTGGGGGGTGGGCACTGTCCTAGAGTGTAACAGTTAATGCTTGCTGGGGGAGATATTGGAGCCAAGGTCAGCTGGGCTGATGTGGAATGACCTTGGTCAGTATTAATATGTGTCTATTTTTTTAAAGTTAATTTATTTATTTAGGTAATCTCTACACCTAATGTGAGGCCTGAACTCATGACCTGGATAACGAGAGAGTGGCATGCTCTTCCAGCTGAGCCAGCCAGACGCCCCTTAACATGCATTTATGGGACACCAACTGTATACTGGGGCCCCCAGATTATGATACACTCCGAGGCTTCCATCAACATCACAGGGGTGGGTGTGGTTCCAGGGACCCTCTCCCCACACCCGTGTTTCGGCTCAAATCTGAGGCAAGGCCTATCTCCACTGCACTGGTGAGCACGCTGGTTTTTCAGCAACCTCTGGAGAGGAGCCCCAGGGCCTGTGGGGTTAGTCAAGCCTCGGCTGGCATGAGGGCACTCTGGGGGGACTCGGGGTGATCCCAGCCATTCTCTGGCTTCCTCCTCTGGTCCCCTCTGCCACTGTGCTGGCGCCCCAGCAGCTTCTGGGGCTGGAGTTCTTCTTCTCATCCTCCATGTGGGCCAAGCTGCTGACGACTGCAGGGGCCTGTGGGTCTGGTGCTTGGCTGCCAGGGGCCTCTCCCTGCCGGGGGTGGAGGACAAGCCCAGGCAGGAGGCGTCACGGCCGAGAAGACCTCTGTGCAGCCCTCCAGCGGGCTCCTGTCAGACCTTCCCCCCCTCACGGGGAGAGTGGGAGCAGCTGAGGCCCTAGCTCTGCTGCTAAGGCCGGGGCCCCCCAGCCTGGCCCCTCCTTCCTGCTTGCCCTGCAAGGGCCCTTTGCCTCAGTTTCCTCTCCATACTGCTGGGAAGATGTGGCAAGGGCTGTCCCAGAGCTGTGTAAGAGGGCTGCCCAGGTCTGCTTAAGCCAGATATAGTCGTATTCTCCAGAGGGTCAAGGAGGCCTTCTGGGGCCTAAGTCTGCCCTTTCACTCAGCATGTGAGGCCTTTCTGGGTTGGGGTGCCCTCAGGGATCCACAGACAGTGGCTCTCCCTCCAAAGAGCAGAGACAAAGGGCCTGGGAGTCACCAGTGTGGGGAAACAAGCCCAGACTGGGGCACTCAGTCTGAGGTCATGGTGGTGGGGGGTGGCTTGAGGGACCAGATGGTGGTACTGGTAGGTGAGGCCTTGGTGATTTTGGAGGGAGGAAGGAAGGTTCATAAATTCTCTGCTCCCTGAAACTGAGACTTAAGACTAAGGTCTGGGAGCTTTGGAGGCAGGGTGAGGGCTGAGCTGGGGGTTCAACTTCAGGTTCCATGTGGAAGGCAGACACCCAGTGAGGCCTGCCTGGAGGGAGCAGGTCAGGTAGCTCCTGGGGGAGAGGGCTCCCTGTGGGCGTGGCTGCGCAGGGATGGGAGAGTCTGCATTGGGTGTTCTGTGCCAAGGTGAGCTGCTGGTACAGGGCCTGTCTCTGGCCCACTCAGGGGACCCCGGGTCCTCCCCACAGACCATCTTGGATGGCCAGGAAGTCCTTCCTGATGTCTCACCTCATGAGAGAACCCTGGTGGTCTGACCTTGCCCTGTTACCTTGGCTTTGGAGCCGCTTCTCCACCCTCCCACCCTAACAACCCTGGGGACCCCCAGAATTCACAGGCAGGGCCGGAGCAGGGTTAGGTTGGGGCTCGTCCCCTCTCTCCCAGATAGCTTGTGCTGTCTCCACTTCCCAAGCCAGGAGACATCCTCCCCTGAGAGGACCCCCAATTTCTAAGCAGGAAGTCCTTCCCGCAGTCTAGCCTCAGCATGGGTGCTCTGGCCTGCACGGTAGACCCAACTCCCTCCCTGTCCCCGTGTGTGGGCTGAGAGCCTAGGCCACCCACATGGGAGCCTAGTTCGCCCTCCCCTGCCTGTCCCTCAGGCGCTGGCCACCCCTGGAAGCTCCCCATTCAGACGGGCCTGGGGCAGACGTCAGTGTCCCGGCAGCGCCTAAATCGTTAGCGCCGAGGAGATTAGGCTGTAATCTCTTGTTGGGCGCGGGCGGGTGCCAGCTGCCAGGATGTGGGATGGCACTGCTCCCTCGCTGGGGCGGCCCTTCCCCGGGGCACAGCGCTAGCAGTAGCAGCCTGCTGCATGGGCCCTGCTTTGCCTCCTCTGGGGGCCCCTCTAGAGTGGCTTTCCTTCTCTGCCTCATTCTGTCCCCTCTGGTCTCAGAGCCCTGACCCCAGCTTTCCTGATGCTCCCATCTCTCTAGATTCCCTCAAAGACCACGGGAGGCAGGAATTACCCTCGTTTTACAAATGAGGAAACCGAGCCTTGTGAATTGACTTCCTGTAAGGCTTGGATCCAAAGCTCCCTCAGGCCAGCGGCCATGTCAGTTCCCCTCAGATCCAGATCCCTCAGGCCGGGGTCTGTGCCCTCTCCCACAGATGTGGACTCATCAGCTGGGAGTTGAGGTGGATTCCCCCCACCTCGGGCCTGGGGGCTCTCTCAGGGCCACATTATGCCTGGGAGAGGGTGTCACCCTGAATTTCTCCACCCTTCTTCCTGGGGCCCAGGAATGCTGGTTGGGGGGCCAGACCAGCCTCTGGGTTCCAGGCCTGTGGAGCCTTGTTCCAGGCCCGGCTGGCTCCCAGGGCTGGGTTCTCCGGACTGCCCCCAAGAATGAGCTCAGCTGCCTAATTGTGGCTGAGGATGGAGGTTCACCCTCCCCCGGGGCTTCGGCTCCAACACCACCTTTGTTTCTGAACAGACAATGGGCTGCTAAGAGGCCACCCGCCCAGGCCAGGAACAGGCAGGAGAGGGGGCCCCCCGGGGAATGCACTCAGCATGTCCGGCCTGAGCCCCAGGCCCTGGGCGGCTGGTACAGAAGCAAATTACATGGCTGGGGTTTTGGCTCTGACTTCAAGGGCCGGGGGACCCAGCCCCTCTTTAGCCTGGCTATAAAGGGCTGCCTGGGGTCCCTGTCCAGACCAGACCCTGCTCCTGACCTGTGGACACCATGGCTGCCACCACCACCAGCATCCGCCAGTTCTCCACCTCCGGCTCTGTCAAGGGCCTGTGTGTGCCCGGTGGAAGCTTCTCTCGGATGTCCTCCGTTCGTGTTGGGGGCGCCTGCCGGGCCCCCAGCCTCCTGGGAGGCAGCAGCTGTGGCAACATGTCCGTCACCTCCTCCCGCTTCTCGGCGGGCTTGGGGGGCGGCTACGGCGGGGGATACACCTGCAGCCTGGGTGGGGGCTTCGGATCCAGTTTCGGCGCGGGCTTTGGCTCCAGTTTCGGCGCTGGCTTCGGTTCCTCGGACGCCCTGCTTGGGGGCAGCGAGAAGGAGACCATGCAGAACCTCAACGACCGGCTGGCCTCCTACCTGGAGAAGGTGCGAGCTCTGGAGGAGGCCAACACGGAGCTGGAGGTGAAGATCCATGACTGGTACAAGAAGCAGGGGCCCGCGCCCGCCCGCGACTACAGCCCCTACTTCAAGACCATCGAGGAGCTGCGGAACAAGGTGTGTGGGCGGGGCAGCTCCCTGCCCTCTGCCCTCTGTCCTTAGGACCTTCTTCGAAGCTGGGATCCCTCCCAACTTTGAACCCTCTGGGTCTGGCTCTCTGCCTGTCTCACCTCCTCTAGGCAGCCCTCCTGAATGGGTGGCACTTGCCTTTTAGCCCCAGATCTTGGGGGTTCAGTCTATGCCCTGTTCACTGTGCTGATTTCACAGAGTCTGGCATATTCTCCTAGCTGGTTTCATTGTGTGTCTTCCTCACTCTGCCCATACTGGTCTTTCTGGGGGTCCCTGAGGGAGGGAGCTGTGTCTTCCCACTCAGACTGGAAGCTTCCAAGGGAAGGGGTTTCTCTGTTAGTCTGAAGGAGAATACAACACACCCACATGCTCATGACCTCTAAGAACAGGGCCTTGGCATTCTGATTCTGTGAATGTGGCATCTGGGTCTTCCGCACAAGCCTCCTCCCGGAGGGTCCTCTGGTGCTGCAGCCCCCAGAGGCAGGTGAAAGTTCAAAGAAGTGTGGAGATGTCTGGGGGGAGGGCGGGCTGAGGCCTGCTCTTTCGTGGTGCAGAACCAGGTCTCGTGCTTGCCCTGTGAGGGGCTTTGCCTGCTCCTGTCCGGGACCTCAGCCAGGAAGGGAAATCCTGCAATTGCCCCCTGGAAGCAGAGCTCCTGGGAGTGCCAGATCAGATACCCGGCTTGGTCTGAGCAGTGGGAAGCCCAGGGGAGCCCTGGTGAGTCAGCGTTCCAAGCTCTGGGGTCAGCCAGCTGCTCACCATCAACCCCCAGCGCCTGGAGCATCAGGCCTCCGCCCCTCAGAATCACCGCACCCCTCGGGGGGTTTCCCAAGGGCCCCTCTGGGGGAGGCAGGTCTGTAGGCCACCAAGGGCTGGGTTGGTCTTGCTCTGGAAACAGGGCCTGACCCAGGGTCACGTCACAGGGCCTTCCGGGGGCTCAGAGGCCCATAAAGAGGCTATTGGGGGCTACTTGGGCCTGCTGGGGCTGCCTCCTCTGACTTCTTTCTGCACAACAGCCTGCAGCCTTAGAAACGTCTGGATTCTTCTTGGCTCATCTGATGCCTCCACTGAGACCTCCTCTCTCCTCCCCCCACATGGCTCTTGAGTACAGCCTCTTGACATTTCTCACAAAAGCAGTGGCAGCCGTAGTCATAATAACTGACCCTCTGCTCCCTCTAGAGCTCCTTCCCTGTTCTCCTTTAAACCTCTCTGACGACCCTGTGGGAAAAGAAAACTTTGCTCCACGTTTCAGCTGGGGCTGGTCATAATCTTATTCATTCATTAATTAGTTGCTTAATTAAACTAATGTTTCCTGGGGGGTGACTGCGGGATGGGTATTTTGCCCAGGGCTAGGGATTCCGAAAAGAATGGTCACCGATGAGGCCTTGTCCGCCTGGAGCGCAGAGCCCATTAGAGGAAATAGAGGCCTTGTCCACCTGGAGCGCAGAGCCCGTTGAAGGAAATAACCAAAGAAGTCACGGAAGAATCACAGTTGGGAGAAATGCTGTGAAAGAGGATGGGCCGGGAGGAGGTGTGACCAGAAGGAGGGGAGTCGAGGAAGGCTTCCTGGAGGAGGTAGCAACTGAGACTAGAGGTCAGTTTAGTTGAAGAAAAGAGAGGGAGGTCCCTCCAGCTTGGGCAGGGGAGGGTGACTATGTATGGGTCTCTGTCCTGGCCTCATGGCTACCTGTGCCCTCAGCATCCTGGGAGCCTTCCAAGAAGGTGCTCAAAGAGGGGGGTTGTGGGAACCCTCATCTCTTCTAGTTGGCTCACTCTCAAAGGGCAGCAAGGAGGGTGTTGCCGGGCCTTCCCATGGTGCTTGCTCACCTCGCCCACTATGCCCCCCAGATCCTGGCGGCCACCATCGACAACGCCAGCTTGGTCCTACAGATTGACAATGCCCGCCTGGCAGCCGATGACTTCCGAACCAAGTGAGTCTGGGCTTCCGGGGCTGCCTCCGGAGGCTGGTGCTGGGTTGGGCTCAGCACACCAGAAATATCTGTGTGTACAAGGGGGTGTCCTGGGGCCCCCCCTTGGCTCATGCCTCCACCCTTTCCAGGTACGAGACGGAGTTGAACCTGCGCATGAGCGTGGAGGCCGACACCAACGGCCTGCGCCGGGTGCTGGACGAGCTGACCCTGGCCAGAGCTGACCTGGAGATGCAGATTGAGAACCTCAAGGAGGAGCTGGCCTACCTGAAGAAGAACCATGAGGAGGTGAGGTGGCCCTGGGGAATGCAGGAGAGACTCCTACAAGGAGCAAGGGGATTGGTGGCCCTGGCTCCCAAATCCTCCCGGGCCAGGGCCACACCCTCAATCCAGCTCCCATCTCTGGTGGGTTTCTGGCCCTGACCCTGGGAGATCCTCGGAGGGCCCTGCGTGAAGCCTGGAGGTCCCTCTCCCCCCAAAGATACTTCCCTTGTCCCTCAAGGCATAGTCTACCGAGCGGTGGCAGTTAATTATCTAATGAGCAAATCAGCCCAAGAACATGCATGCTAATTACTCCAATTAATTGTAATAGTGATAGTCATAACAACAGCCAAAATCTGCTCAGCACATTACAAGTGATTCATGGCAATTAGCTCAGCTGATACTGACATTGGCGCTGGGTGCTGGGTGCTCTTCCCTCCCTTTCCTGGTAAAGAAACAAGCTCAGAGAGGTTAAGGAATTTACCCAAAGCCACATGGGTCTATCTGACCCATGTCCACACCCAGGTCTGACCTCACCATTTTGCCACCACCCCTACCTCCCTTTTTCATAGTGTTTGGGGTCCTAGGGATCCTAAGGCTCAACACAAGGATGGGGATCCCAGGCCCTGTAGGAGGACTAATGAACCTGCGGCTTCCTTCTCAGCTGACCTCTGGGCTGGCCTGCGCTGGGGGAGAATAATCTTTGAGTAACAGGAGCCCAGAAATTGTTTCCACTTGGCTTTGAGGCTGGTCATAGGGATTGCATCCCTGCAATAGTTAACATTTCCTAATGAGGTCTGGCTCTGCGCTGTTACCAACACGGGGCTGCTTTCCTTGTGCCTGTGCTGTGTGGTTGTGGTAGGGGATAAGGCAGGCAGTCAGGGCCGTGAGGCTGTCTGACTTATCCCCTAACATGTTGGGGAGTTAGCATCTCTCTTTGCCCAGCACATATCGGAACGGGGCAAAGTCCATCCCCGAGTGCACATTGGGGGAGATGGTCCATATTCGCAGCCCTGCGTGTTTGTGACAAGATCACATCTGCTCCATCTTCAAGGGGAGGAACCATTAGGCTGTCTATGTCTGTCTGTCTGTCTGTCATCTGTCCCCATCTCCCTGAGGCAGAGAAGGCAGGCCCCAGGGTCTCTCCCTGGGATGGCCCTGGTGAAATCCTGCTCTCCTCTTGCCCAGGAAATGAACGCCCTCCGAGGCCAGGTGGGCGGGGACGTCAGCGTGGAGATGGACGCTGCCCCCGGCGTGGACCTGAGCCGCATCCTGAACGAGATGCGTGACCAGTACGAGAAGATGGCGGAGAAGAACCGCAAGGACGCTGAGGACTGGTTCTTCAGCAAGGTGGGTGGCCGTGTGTGAGCAAGTGTGCACATGTGTGCATACGTGTGCTGGGTGTCAGGGCTGGGCTGGAAAACCTGTAGATCCACAGGCTGTCCCAGCTGGAAGGACCTTTGGAAACCAGTTGGACCCAGTGCTCATGTCTAGATGCAGAATGGGAGGCTCAGAGAGGCCTCAAGCTCGCACAAGCAGCACCGTGGCTCAGGGAACAGGTCCAGATCTCGTCATCTCTGTCTAGGACTTCTCCCAGCACATTCGTAGGTGTGTATGCTTTTGGAGGAATAACTCGTGCCCGTAGTAGACACACACTGAGCAGCTACAGGGCCCAGCACAGTAATGGGCATGGAGTAAAACCCAGTTCCTGTCTTTGAGCAGTGTTCAGTAGGAGCATCAAATACAAAGCAAGGTCCATCGACTAAGGGCTGCTGGGCACAGAGGGTGTCTGGGTGCTGGTGTGTCTGAAGCCCCACAGAGGCCAGGGAGAGGAGGGAGGAGAGAGGCAGTCGGGGAGGTCAGGGCTCAGGGGCGGACCCTGTCCTCTGCCCCACCTCTGCAAAGCTTCTCCAGTCCCTGTCACCCACCCTGCCTTTCAGACGGAGGAGCTGAACCGGGAGGTGGCCACCAACACCGAGGCCCTGCAGAGCAGCAGGACAGAGATCACTGAGCTCCGCCGCTCAGTGCAGAACCTGGAGATTGAGCTGCAGTCCCAGCTCAGCATGGTAGGACCCCCAGCCCCCTCCCTGGCCTGTACCCGTCACCCTGGGATGGGCCCAGCCTCACAGACTTCCGCTCAGAGAAACCTGAATTCCCCACCCAGCCTGTCACTTCACACTCAGTGACATGGGCCCCTCTCTGCCCCTGTTACTGCCCCGTGGCGTCGGCAGCACCCACAAGCCCACACTGGAGGAGGGGGTCCCTTCTGGGTCCTCACCCTGGAGGAGGGTCCCAGCTTGGTCTCACCCGGCCACGTCTACACTGGCCCACAGAAATCCTCGCTGGAGGGCAGCCTGGCGGAGACTGAGGCCCGCTACGGGGCCCAGCTGGCCCAGCTGCAGGGACTCATCAGCAGCATCGAGCAGCAGCTGTGCGAGCTCCGCTGCGACATGGAGCGCCAGAACCAGGAGTACCAGGTCCTGCTGGACGTGAAGACTCGGCTGGAGCAGGAGATCGCCACCTACCGCCGCCTGCTGGAGGGCGAGGACGCCCAGTGAGCGGGGGCACTGGGGCATATGCCTGGCTCGGCTGGGGGTACTTCATCTAGGTGGGGACGTTGGTGCTGAGGGGACAGCACGGGCAGAGGCCAGCAGGCGCAGAGGTTTGCAGGAGGTGACACGGGGAGCACTGACTGGGGCCCCACTGTTGGGGAGCGCTGAAGACCAAATGAAAGCATCTGGGCTAGATCACGTGGGAAGTTGGGAGCCACGGAGGGATTTTGCACAGAGGAATGGTGCTGTTGTCAAGATGTCTTAGAACATCCACTCTGGCTGCATAGGGAGAAATGCATCAGTGGGGGCCCAGTGGGGCCAGGGAGACCTGTTGGGAGGCCGGAGCGCAGTGTCAGGCCAGGGCAGCCCTACTGTAAGGCGGGGGTGTAGGGCCGGGACAGGAAGGTGGTGTGTGAGGAGGATGTGTGGTAGGTAAGAACAGCAGGGCTAGTTGCCTGAATGTGGGGGCGAGCGTGGCTTGCTGGCGGGAGGCAACACACGGTGAGTGAGCCCATGAGGGAGTGGGGCGCGATGACCCTGGGTTTCTGGTTCTGATGACTGTGTGGCTGGTGACGCCATTACCAGGGATGGGAGGAAGAGCAGGGTGGGTGGTGATCTGGTTAGAGCTGGGAGGGTAGATCAGGGCCCTGCCGTATAGTGACTGAGAATGTCCTGGAGTCTCCACGCTAAGTCACGCCATCCAGCTTTTTGCTCCTTGACGATAGTGAGGTCAGCCTGTAGTCTAACCACAGTCTCACAAGCTTTAATAGAGTCTATTTGTTGGGCCCTTTGGGATATGGGAAAACCTCTCGCTCAGCTTCTCCTTGTAAAACGCTGGTTAGCCACAAAGCGCCTCTGGGTCCTCTTTTGGGGTGTCCCCTTTCTTCCATCCTGCCTACTGGGCCTGTGCCCTATGACCCTTATGGTTGCTAATCTTTTCCATGTATTCTCAGCTGTGATTTCTCTCTTGTTTGCCGGGACCTCTCTCCCCTCACCCCAGGCCTTCCCAGCTGCTCCTCCTCCAGGGGACCGGGCTCCGTGCCGGCACCCCTGTACTGACAGGCCCCCTTTTCCCTCTCTGCAGCCTGGCCACCCAGTACTCCTCTTCCCTGATCTCACAGCCCACCCGGGAAGGTAAGAGGCTGCCCCATCTGGTTTGGCAGGAGTGGGGAGATGTCGAGGACCCTTCTGTGCGGAAGACTGGGGGAGGGGCTCTGGCCTGAAGTTCCCTGTGTCCCCTCCTCCATGGCCCGCAGGCACAGTGACCACCCGCCAGGTGCGCACCATCATGGAAGAAGTCCAGGACGGCAAGGTGGTGTCCTCCCGAGAGCAGGTCCACCGCTCAACTCACTGAGGCCCCTTTCCACCTGTGACAGGGAGAGGGTCATGAGGCAGCCATCTCCCTGGGCTCCCAGCATGCTACTGCCGCGCCCTGAGTGCCCATCTGGGCCACCACCCAAAAGCTGTTGCCTTCCTGTGTCTGTTCCTGCAACCCCTCCCCCAGGGGGCCTCCTGGAATTGCCCCAGTGACTGCTAGTAAAGCTTTGCCTGAAGTTCAATGTCTCGTGTGATCTGGTCTGGTCATTGGCATAAGGCAGTGTGTGCTGAGGGACTCCGGGAGGAGGATGGTTTATGGAGTGTTTGGATGTCACTTGTCACCTGCCAATCTGTTCTGACTACTTCTTCCAGGCCTGCGGCTCCCGGGAGGGCCAGAGAGAAGAAAGCAGCAGAGCGAGGGCGGAGGGATGGGACAGCCCATCAGGCTGGGAAAGTTTCTAAGAATCAGTCCGTGGGTTGCTGTGAGTCCCCACGGGCTGGTCCCTAGGAGGGCCCCACAGACTTTCTGGGGAGCCACGCCTGTTATAAGGAACTTCCTACCTCAGCCTGGGGCAGGTCTGGGTTCAAGATCAGAGGGAGGGGGGCCTGGGCAGGGGGTTTTCCAAAGGCGTGGTCCAAAGCGTTGATGGATGAGAGGGGGCGGCAGTGGCAGAGCCAGCCATGGAAGCCAGCTCGGCCCCACTCGGGGTGTGTGTGGGGTGGGGTGGCCGCTCCGTGTGTGAGCGTGGGGGGTGTCCTGTTTGCTTTGGTGGCTTGGCAGCTGCTGGGCTGTTGGGGAATCTCTCTCAGCTGCTGGCAGGGGCTGTCTGGGCCTGTCGGGGAAGTGGAAGCCATCAGCAGTCTGAGACAGGACTGCATTCCATCCAGCAGGCCCACGGGGACCCTGGACCCAGGGCCAGGCTGGGAGTGGTGGGCAAGGCAGGGTGGGGCTGGGTGGCACAGGGCCTGTCTTGAGGGTCCCCATCAGGGGCCTGGGTGGGCCTCTGGGGGAGGCTTTGGGAGAGGAGCCTGGCTGGGGGTTCTCAGGAAGACATTTAGACTGTGTCCTTGACATTTCCAGCTGGCTGGGACTTGAGGTATACACCCCTCACCTCACCCGGAGGTCTCTTCAGGTACAGGAAGGGTAGGTGAGGGTGGCAGGTGACATGGCTCTCATCATTTTCCAGTCCCTTTTTACCAAGATGCTCTCTTCCCAGCCTGCCGGGTCCCCATCGACGGCCATGCTCTTCTTCGTCCACGCTGGCCCAGGACTCGCCCCTGCAGCAGGCTGGTGGGGAAATGTTACAGGAGGAGGCTGGGTCACTGAGGTTTCCAGGGTTAGGGGCTGTGTCGGAGAAATGGGTGGGTGGACTCCTAGTTCCTGGAGTGTTTTGCTGGTGTCGGGGCTCTGCAGAGGGCGGGGGCAGGGTGTCGGGCCCCAGGGGGGCGTGAGGGGCCGTGGCATAGTGGGGGATGAAGGTGCAGCAGCCCTGCCAGCCCAGTTCTGCAGTAAGGTGGGGGCAGTGGGGCCCCATCCCTCTTGGAGCCCCAGTTTCCTTATCTGTAAAATGGGACGGTAACCTGAGAGGCACCGTATTGTGCCGTGAGCCCAGCAGGCTTAGGTCTAGTTTCCGAGGCAGGGCAGGGTCTCTGTCCTCGCTGTCTCCCCGGCCACCAGCCCAGGGGCAGGACTGCGTGTGGTGTGGCCTGTGGTGGAGGAGAGCGGCCTCAGAGCTGGGGGCTGCCTGGTTCCCCAACCGGTTTCCCCACCAGACCCCGGGGCCAGATGGGCCGGGCTGGGGTGGCAGCTGCCTGGGAGGGCCTGGTGACGGGGACGTCCTGCCGCTCCTCTTCTCCGTATTAGGTCATGGGAAAGCATAGCTGGAGGGCCTGCCTGAATCACAGGTGACAGGCCTGAGACCAGAGACACGCACACGCAGGCAGACACCCAGAACCAGGGTTCGGAGAAGTGAGGCAAAGGTCCGATGGTGGGAGGGGAGGGGGGCCCACAGCCACCTGGGAGCTGGCGTGTGGCCAGCGGTGATGAAAGCTCAGGGGAATGGAAACAGAGGAGCGAGCCTGTTGTAATCGCTACGCCCACCTGGCGGCCTATAAAGAAGGCGGGCGAGCGCCAGCAGCAACTCGCACTGTGGGCCTCGCTCCTGTCTAGCCCTCCTGCTCCGAGCCCGCCGGCTGCCACAATGACCACCACCATCCGTCAGCTCACCTCCTCCAGCTCCATCAAGGGCTCCTCCGGCTTGGGGGGCGGCTCGTCCCGCACCTCCTGCAGGCTGTCTGGCGGCCTGGGGGCTGGCTCCTGCCGGTTGGGGTCCGCCGGGGGCCTGGGCAGCGCCCTCGGGGCCAACAGCTACTCTAGCTGCTACAGCTTTGGCTCTGGGAGCAGTTATGGTGGCGGCTTCGGGGCCGTCGACGGGCTGCTGGCGGGCGGGGAGAAGGCCACCATGCAGAACCTCAACGACCGGCTGGCCTCCTACCTGGACAAGGTGCGGGCCCTGGAGGAGGCCAACACGGAGCTGGAGGTGAAGATCCGGGACTGGTACCAGAAGCAGGCCCCGGGGCCCGCCCGTGACTATAGCCACTACTACCAGACTATCGAGGACCTGAAGAACAAGGTATGGCCTGCTGGGGGGGACAGGGCCCGTGGGAGGGGCATGACTTCTCTCCCATCTCCTTCCCTTGACCGTGGCCTGGAGTTAGGCCGGTGGGGGAGCTGCCACAGGGTCTCAGGGGGTCTAGGACAGTGTGGCTCTGACTGGCTTGGCCTCTGGTAGCCCACCTTGGAGTCACAGTGTGACCCATATTCCCCTTTTTGGGGGGCGGCAGCTAAGCCAGGGACAAGCAGGTCTCATGGAGCTCCTCTGAGCCTCAGTTTCCTCATCCTGGGGCTTGTTGCCATCAGCTCACGTAATTGTAGGATAAGATGAGTGGATGCACATAGAGGCTGGGCCCATGGAGCTGCCAGATATGTGGGTACCTCTCTTCTTGAAGCAAGAGGGGGATTTTGAGTGATGGTTGTTTGAGGGGTCTAGTGAGCTCCTGATGGCACCTGCTGGGAGGAGGAAGTGGAGAGAGGGGGCGGGTCCTAAGGAAGGCGTCTGTGTGCCTTATTTGGGGATTTTTGTGGCTTCTCCATCCCTCCCACTGCCCCCTCAAGAATGGGGCTCAGCAAACCTCCAAAGGCAGAGCTGCCTGCTGGAGTCTGGGGTTAGGGCCTAGCAGGGGTCATGACTTCTGATGTGGAACTATTGTTTGGTGAGGGGTCCTGTAGGATCCCTTCTTGGGGAGCCTCTTGGGTACCATCTCCCCAACTGTAAAATGAGGAGGTTGTTCTTCTCCCCTTTTCTGTCTGGGATTCTGGGACAACTTCTGCCCCCGGGGGCCTTTCTTCTCTTCCTAGCTGGGCACTCCCAGCTGGCTGCCTGCTCTAGTGGAGGGGTCCTGTTGGGGGAGGCAGGTCAGGGTGGGCAGGGAGAAGAGGCAAGTTTCGGCTCTTCAGACTCCTGCCAGCCCCGCCTATGCCAACAATGACTGCCGGAAAAGGTGAGAAGAGTCTTCCTGGAGAAGGCAGCCACATCCTGGCCTCGAGGCAGGAAGATCCTTCTTGTAACTTAGGGCTGGGCTGAGCTTCTCCCTCCCAATGACCTTACTGCTTTCCCATCTCCCTAGATCCTCACGGCCTCTGTGGACAATGCCAACATCCTCCTGCAGATTGACAATGCCCGCCTGGCCGCTGATGACTTCCGGACCAAGTGAGCCCTAGCCAGTGGGCTGGTTGGAACTGGGGCACCCCTCCCACCCCAGGACTACAGTTGCTGTGACGAGGGCTAGGAGCTGGGGGTTGGGGGAGTCCACCTCTTAGTCACGGATGTGGCAAATGCAGCAGATTCTGAAGGTCACTGGGCTTAGGCGGGGAGGGGGAGGGGAGGCAGGAGGCAGAGGAGAGAGATGCTGGAAGCTGCGTGAGGGTGGGACTTTGCCCTGCGTGGTCCCAGGGCCCTGGGGCTGCAGTATGCTGCCACTCCACAAGCCCCCTCTCCGCCCCCATCAACCCTCCCAAGCTCTTAGAGCCCTGGCAGAGGCCGGGTGCTGGCCGGGACACGGACCTGCATGTCCAAGCATCAAGACGAAGTCTCTGGTTCCTTTTGCAGGTTTGAGACGGAGCAGGCCTTGCGCGTGAGCGTGGAGGCCGACACCAATGGCCTGCGCCGGGTGCTGGACGAGCTGACCCTGTCCAGAGCCGACCTGGAGATGCAGATCGAGAACCTCAAGGAGGAGCTGGCCTACCTGAAGAAGAACCATGAGGAGGTGAGTGGGGTGGGGCAGCAGGTCAAAGAGGCTACCGAGGGGGCAGCAGAGCTCTGGGGGTGTGCCGAGGCTGAGACCATGGGAAGAGCTCAGAGCAGGTGCTCCAGGGTTGGTCACCTTCCAAGGTGACCTGGTCCCCATGGAGGGTAGCCTCCTCCATGTACCACCCCTCTGCCCAGCATCTGGGGACCCTCCCAGGGCCTGCAGAGGCCTCTTCTGCCCATCCTGACCTTCCTCATGAGGACAAGGGGTGATTGAGGAGGTCCCTTTGTTCCAGCTCAAACCTTTGAACCTGGACCCTATGTGGAAGTTTGGGAATTAGAGGGGATATTTTAGGGGTACAGACCTAAGAATTAGATTTTTCCTTTGGAGACCCCTCAGTCTGATGGGGGAGACAGAGAACCTGTCCACAGGGAACCCCCAGTCTGATGGTGGAAGCAGAGCCCATACAGAGCAGATGAACAAGAGTCAACAGGAGGGGTAGAGGGTAGAGGATAGGCAGAGTGAAGGAGGGCTCCTTGGGGAGGGGTCTGGAGCACTTGTCTGGGAAGGGTTGGAAGTAATAGATCAGCACAGGCCTGAATGCCCATGCCCACAACCTCTGCCCTGCAGGAGATGAACGCCCTCCGAGGCCAGGTGGGCGGTGAGATCAACGTGGAGATGGATGCTGCTCCCGGCGTGGACCTGAGCCGTATCCTGTCTGAGATGCGCGACCAGTATGAGAAGATGGCGGAGAAGAACCGCAAAGATGCCGAAGACTGGTTTTTCAGCAAGGTGGGGGCTGCTGCAGGCCAGAGGCCTCTCCCAGGGGATGGGGGTCAAGGACTGAGTCCCCAACTGATGCCTAGTACCTGGCATCTTGGGGTGCCCTCTCCTCAGTGAGCTGCATGGGCCTCGCAGGGCCACCCATTGCATCAATGGGCCGGGAGCTTGGCCAAAGCTGAGATCTCAGTGGAGGGTGGGGTGGAGAGCCCCCCCAGGAATAAAGCCAGAGAGTGAAGACCCCAGGAGCTTCCACCTCTCTAAGAGGTCAGGGACTGGCACCAAGGGACTGGTTGATATCCTAGCTGGTCTTCAAGTTGCCCATTCTAATGCCTTCTACTCGGAGGAACTAAAGATAAATCTTCGAATCATTTCAAAGGTTTCTGGGCTTTGGGAAGTGGGATGCTGGTGAGAAGGCACTGCTCCCACGGTCACATTTGGGAGGAGGCCTGAGAGGCCCGGGGAAGTTCAGGAAGGTGACCACGTCCAGGGTGATCATGGGGAGTGAGGAGAGCCCCAGGTGCCTGTGTGGGCACGGAATGGGTGCTGGGCTGAGCGTATGGAGGCCGTGGAGGTCGTCTGACTAGAAGGGATCCCAAGCTAACGCTGCACTGTCTTGTGTCCTGTCTGCAGACGGAGGAGCTGAACCGCGAGGTGGCCACCAACAGCGAGCTGGTGCAGAGCGGCAAGAGCGAGATCTCTGAGCTCCGGCGCACGGTGCAGGCCTTGGAGATCGAGCTGCAGTCCCAGCTCAGCATGGTAGGGGGGGCTGCCAAGCCCGGGGTGCACCTGGGACCCTGGAGGGGGCACTGACCACTCTCACTGACCCCTGATCCTCCTGCCTTCTTGCAGAAAGCATCCCTGGAGGGCAGCCTGGCTGAGACGGAGAACCGCTACTGCGTGCAGCTGTCCCAGATCCAGGGGCTGATCGGCAGCGTGGAGGAGCAACTGGCCCAGCTACGCTGCGAGATGGAGCAGCAGAACCAGGAATACAAAATCCTGCTGGACGTGAAGACGCGGCTGGAGCAGGAGATCGCCACCTACCGCCGCCTGCTGGAGGGCGAGGACGCCCAGTGAGTTGGAGGCTGGGGGCCAGGACTGGGGGCCTGGGGTGGGCGTGTAGCTCTCAGACCCAAATCTAATCTCCCGTCTGTCTTTTTCTTTTTTTCCAGCCTGACTCAGTACAAGCCCAAAGAACGTAAGGATCTCGGTAGCTGAGGGTGGGCGTACATAGGGCAGGCAACCCATCTGCATATTGCCGGGGGAGGGGGCGTCAGTCCCCAGGAGCTCCAGGAAATGATGGCTGATCCTCAGCAGGGATGGGGGAAACGACCTGTTAGGGCTCAGGGTTGATGCTCAGGTGGATCAGATGAGGGGGCTGGGCAGAGAGATGGTCTTTACCCTAGAGATCCTAGTCCGATGGGAGATATGGACAAGGTCCTAGCTCTGTGAACACTCTCCTGATGGGGCGATTAGGGACATGGTCTCATGGTCTTTGTTCTTGAGACCCTGCAGATGAGCAAAAGCAGTCCTGTCCCTGGGATCTCTAGTCTGATGGGAGAAAGGGACATGGTTCTTGTCCTCCAGATCTTGGTCTGATGGGGGAGATCAGATCCTGACCCTGGGTATCTAGTTCAACGGGGGTGATGCGGACCTGGTTCTTGTCTTGGAGATCCCACTCTGGGGATAGGGGAGACAGGAGACAGAGTCCACTGGGCAGTGCCGAGTCTTGCAAAGGACACAGTGTGTTGGGATCAAACCAGCCATCTGGGAGGCGGTACTCATACATGGGCACAGAGATGGGATGGAAGAGGGCAAGAGCAGGAGGAACACGTGTCTGGATGTCATATTGAGAAGCAAGCAAGCGGCTGTGGGGAAGAGAGCTGGCTCTGCTCAGGGAGGTGAGCCAGGGTCTCTGGGCCCCCACCCACCTCCGACGGTTTGTCTCCTGCAGCCGTGACCACCCGCCAGGTGCGCACCATTGTGGAAGAGGTCCAGGATGGCAAGGTCATCTCCTCCCGCGAGCAGGTCCACCAGACCACCCGCTGAGAACTCTGCTCCCCATGGCCAGCCCCCCAGAGTTCCCTACTGGCCCTGCAGCCTCGGTTCCTGGCTTCCATCCCTTTCCATACCCCTCTGCCTGACCAATAAAGCTTGTTAATTCAGATATGGAATGTGTTCTGATTGGGGCCACTGAGGTGGGCCCTCGTGAACAATGGGTGTATTGGGGCAAACGAGGGTGGGGGGGAAGAGTCTGTGGACACTAACTGCTGTTGGCTTGGAGCTCACGGGTCATCTAGGATCCTAGTAGGTAGGTATGAGAAGAGCTTGGGGAGCCAATTTGCATTTCCAAAGGGTCAGTGATCCTTGGGAGGGCGGTCTAGGCTGTGCTAGACCCAGGGTGGGGCCAACATACTTGCGAAGGTCTCAGGTGACCTCTTCTTGCCCTATAAAAAGGTTCATGACCTTGGGGAGTGGCTTTGCCTCCTTGAACTTCATTTTCTCTTTCATAAATGACCGAGGAGATATCATGGGACCCAGAGTCCTAAAGGATGACGCATCCAGTCAATTTCTCCCGAAGTCCTGTGGGACACGCCCCTTCCAAGACGGGGCAGGGGTGGACAAGGACGACGGCGGGGGCGGGGGGACAGTCAGGATTCTCCTGGAAGAGGTGTGGGCATAGGGAAGGCAGGGAGGCAGGCTGGGTGGTCAGGGCCCAAGTTCTTTTGTGAGTCTCAGAAAACCCCCCAAAGAGGTCTGTGGGCTCCCAGGGTATTCCCATTGCCTCACCTCAGGAATGTGAACTGTAGACCTTGCTTCTAGAGAAGGCTATGGGCCCCGGGTGGGTGTGGGAGAAAGGGTGTGCCTCTCTCAGGGATGTTTCCTCAAATGGTCAGGATAGGGGCAAGGGAGGGGTGTGTGCCAGGGTGGTGGGGGGGTGAGAGGCACCACCCTCCTTGGTAGCCTGGAGTTTGGGGAGGGTGGGAAACTGCCTTCTGAGGAAGGCGGGAAGGGCAGTTCCGCCTAGCCCCTCCCAGGACTCTCTGGGCCCCAGCCCCTTTCACTCTGGGGGCAGGCCGTGAGCCCGTAGGGGAGGAGCCCCAATACCTGGAAATCTTTCTTTGAGTAAATTTGGAACCCCCTGGGCAGGGCGAGCCTTCCTGGTTTTCTTTGGGAAGTGAGGGTGAGTGGAAAGGGTTAATGAGAGGAAGGACACCCCCACCCCAATTCGCTGGCAGGCGTGGGGCTGTCTTCTGTTGTAGAATCGGACCAGGGGCCTCCTGGTACCTAGAGATGAAAGGTGAGGGCTGGGCAGGATCAGCCTGAGCCCCTGAAGCCTGGGAGGGGGTGTGGTGCTGAGCTGGGGACCAGTGGTATAAGAGCAGGGTCTATGAGGTGAGTAGGTGGGTGTGGGGCTTCGGACAGGTCCCGACCTGCTCCTGTACCTCAGAGGCTATGGTGACTGAGGAGAGAGATGAGCCCCAGCTGTTGGTCCTTCTAGCCCTGATCTGGGGACGATGAGGACAGCGAGTTTCCCGCCACGGTGGGGACGACTGGCTGGAGTCCAAAGCCCGGATCTGCAGGGGCAGCCACAAGACTCAGAGCAGGCTGGGAGTTCAGACTCCACTCCATCAGAGGCTGGTGTCTCCCAGCTGCCTGCCCATGAAGGATGAAGGGCAGGGGGAGGCGTGCTTCCCACCAGGCCCCGCCACACTTCTAGCCACAACCAGAAGAACCAGCTCTGGGTTGAGGATGGCTCATTTGGAGGGTGATCTCATTTATCTGAACAACAGTCCCGGGAAGCGGGGAGGGTCTGGGAAGAGGCACCCCATTGTGTGGATAGGGACACTGAGGCTCCAAGGAACCATGACTCAGCCATTGTCCAGGTTGTGCTGGGAAGAGGAGAGGAGAGCCCCACCCCTTGCCTTGACCCAGGCTCTTAGGCAGGAGTCTTCTCTCCCTGTAGAGTCTGGGGGCCCACCCTACTGAGTGGGGAGGTGAGTGGGGAGGGGTCACAGTGTGGGAGTGGCCAAAGATAGCCCTGGACAGCACCCTTCTGCTGGGTCAGAAGCCCCTGCCCACAAAGTGAGTGGGTGTGTGGTTCAAGAGAATGTGGGTCTCCGGGGGAGGGTCCAGGGCCCAGAGAGGGGAAGCCCCCCTCTTTCCAGGAGTGCTCATCCCACACCTGGGCAGGCAGGGCCACAGGATGGAGTGACTGGGGCCTGAGACCCATGGTCCCCTTGGGGATGGTGCGGGGAATTTTGGTGGCTGGAATTTTTTGTCCAGGGGCCCCGAGTTAACCTGGGCTGCTGGGGATGCGTGCCTGTGGCTGGATTGGGGGACCCAGCTGTGGGGCTCCACAGTTCCTCCACATCAACCCATCGCCTTGCATGAAATCTTTCTCCCCCATCAGTGAACCAGTCTGTGACTGCCCTTGGCGGGGACTTACCCACTCTCATGTGATGGACACACAGACCTGATTTCCAGGCCCAGGGCCTACCAGAGCCAGACACTGTGACTCTTCCTCTGCCACGCCCACACCCTGACCGTGTGAGCTGGCCCCGCTTTCTGCAAGCAGGCCGTGTGGCAGTAACACTCTGTCCAGGACACAGCGTCCCTCTGTGCTTCTGCACTGGGCCTGGGCAGAAGGAGGAGACAAGTGCCTTGGCTTGGAGGGACCCTGGAGGACCCCGGTTTAGAGGTGGTGGGTAGGGCACAATGCTAGGGCTGGTGATCCTCCTGCTGTTCTTATGCAGGGGGTGGGGTGGGAGGTGGAGGAGAGCAGAGGGACTAGAGCCAGGGCCCAGAGCCAAGGCTGTAACAGAGCTCGAGCTGGTTCCCCTGAGCGTTCCCTCGAGGGCCCTTTGGTTGTGCAGACCATCACGATAGGCTATTATTGCCCCCACCTTCGGAAGAGCGGTGTGTAACATGGGGAGAGTTGAAAGGACCACCTGCCATCGGACACTTACAGATTCACCCAGATCCTGGGGCCAGTCGTGGGGCCAGAGCCCAGACTGGGCACTCTTGCTCCCTCCTGGCAGCCCCCATGTACCCCATCATGGCCTGTACTGTGTGGGGTTGTCCATAAGTGGCTTCTCCACCTTATTTTTTACAACTGAGTGTCCAGTCCAGATCTGGCTCCTGCTTGCTGCTCTGTCCTGGCTCATTGGGGATCTCTTTCTTCACCCTGCCCTGAAGCTCCATGGGCTGGGGCCCTGCAGCAGTCCCCTTTCTCCTCTCAGTCTCCTTGGGGGCCTCTCCCCCATCTTCCTCCCCCTAAGCTGCATCCTGCTTCCAAGCCTGGCTGGTCAGCAGAATTCCCCAGGAGCTTGTAAAACGTCCCCACGATCAGGCTTGTCTTGGGCAATGCTGAGACAGTGGGTCAGAGCAGGTTGGGAATCTAAATGGGGATCCCGGTGATCAGTCAGGTTGGGGAATCAGTGCGAGTTGAGGCGTGCCAATAATATTTCCCAGCCAACTCAGGTATGAGATGACCTCAGACCTGAGATGGGGCGGGTGAAGGAGAGAGGAAAGAGGCCTGGGAAGGGGGAGGGAACCCACTCTTAGGAGAGATGCCCGTTTGCTGTGAGTCCCTGTGCCCACAGTCCTAGCAATCCTGGCTCTCAGCAACCTCAAGTAGGTTTGTTTCGTTGGCATGGAATAAAGGGGCCCTGCTCCATCTTCCCCACCTCCACGCCCTGGGTACTGGGCACACAGTGGGAGCTTGGTCTGCGGTGTTGTCTGAGTGGTTTGATGGCTTGGCCGGCTACTTTGCGTAGCCTCTCAGCCCACGTGGATCCCCAGCCATCAGCTCCGGGCCTGCCGGCATTGCCACCTGGACTCCAGGAACAGTGGAAGGGGCAGGGCTCTAATCAGAAGGGAGGGAGGTGGAGAGTGTTCTGGGGCAGAGAAGGAGGAGCTCCCAGAGACCCCGTGGAGAGTACTTGTGAATCTCAGGAACTGGGTTTGATTTTCTGCTCCCATTTCTGTCCTATTTAACCTGGAACAATTTTTCACTCTCTCTGCTTGGGGCTCGGTAGTCTTCAGTGGCCTCACAGGTCCTTTTTATTTCTGAGCGTGATATGTCTGTGCTTGGACCTGAACTCCAGGCCCATCTTGACACCAGGGGTTTTGTCCAAGCTTCTAGGACCCATTTTGCCCATTTTGGGGGTTGGGAGAGGGGAGCATTGGGTTCTGTCTCCCAAGACTGGCCCTGGAGGTGTGTGCTGGGCACCTGCTCTGCTCAGATCTCTGGGCCCTGTTCCTACAAGCCGAGTGACTGACAGGGCACAATGTTCTGGGAGCATTTCCCGTCTGCTGGTTCCCGTAGTATCTGCCAGCCCCACCCAGGCTAAGGCAAGCCCACAGAGGCACGTCAGAGCAGCGACAGTGGCCGTTCTGTGGGTTACCTCTAGAGCACCCTGAGGTGGCTTTTGTTTTGGGGTTTAGATGCCCCCAATCCTGTCTCCAGCCCTCAGGCCAAGGTCATGCCCACCGTGGGCAGAGCTTACTCCAGGTGCTGTGGGGAGGTGAATGAGAATGGACACACCTGGTCCCAGCCTGCAAGGCATCATGGGCAAGTGGAGATGCCCTGAGTCTGGGGTTCTAGTCCTGGCTCTGCAGCTTAAAGCGGAGCGACTTTGGGCGAACCACTCCCTCCCTCTGGTTCTTCCTCTGTCCTCCCCACTTCACAGGGTTAATTTAATACAATCATGCATGTTGGTGATGCATAGAGAGAGAGGGTGGTTCAGGATGGCGGGAAGGGCTTGACTGGGCAAGCAGACAGGCAGGGGTCCAAACCTCTAATCCCCCTTGACTGGGGTCTTGGGAAGCCCACTTAACCTCCCAGCTGCCTCGTCTGTGAACCTGTGGTGGGAACATTTCCCTTCCTGGAACCATGTGGTACACACATAGGGCTCCATAGGACACCCCTCTCCTCCACTCAATGACCAACCCGGAATCTGTGAATCCTCGAAACAAAACTGTTGGGAATGGAACCCCGGATCCAGTGTGGAGACTCAGGGCCCCCATTGGGGTTTGGAGTCACACAGGGCACTACTGGCAGGATGGGGACTCCCTCCCACTGCTGTGGTGGGCATCCATGATTAAGTAGGGCATACACTGGGGGTGCGCTGCTCAAAAGATGGGAGTATTGGGGTATAGATGAAGGGAGGTGCCAGGGTGCAGGGGTGGGTGTGAGGAGGCAGGGAAGGGGGCAGCTGGCTGCAAAGGAAGGATGGGGAAGCTGAGGGGCAGGGCCACCATCAGGGAGTGGCCAGGGGGGTCCTGTGTGCATGTTCTTCTGTGGCGTGTCTTCCCCTTCTACAGATGAGAAAACTGAGGCCCAGAGGGGCTACAAGATGGACTGCCTGTGTCGCGTAGTTTGTAAGGGGCAGTGTGGGGAGCCGCTACCTATCTGACTCAATGGCATGTGCTGGTTCCATGGTACCAACACTTCTGAGGATCCTGGGGGCTTAAAGGCAGCCACTGGAACTGGGATTGGATCCAATAAGGGAAAGAGAGTCAGATAATTTTTACAATGAGAGAAGTCTCTGTGATCACCTGGCCCAAGATTTGTCACTTCCCTGAGGGGAAACAGAGACCCAGAGAGGGGAGGCAAGGGGTGTCAGGTCACACAGTGAGCAAAGCAGAGTGAGAGTAGCACCCCAGCTCTCCGGTCCAGCGCTGGGCTAGTAGGACCCCCACAACACATCCCAAGACACCCTGGGCCGGCATTGATTGCTGGGGCCTTTTGCTGTCAAGGCTGTCCTGTGGGGCAGGGAGTCCGTTCTGGGCTGACTCACAGCCTGGGGACGCGGCCGTCACAAGGCTGTCTGTGCCAAGGCCCCGCTGGGCCCTGAGGCTCCAGGAACGAGAGCCGGGTTCCTGCCACCCAGCCTGAGTCACGACCGACTCGCTTTTGTATGTTTTTCTCTCGGCCCCACACCCCCAGAGCTGGGTGGGAACTCAAGCGGCACCCAGTGGAGTGAGTCGACCCTGGGCTGAATAATCCTGATCCGGAGTGGGGAGTCGGACGGGACCTGGAGTGATGAAATCCGGAGGGGAGCCCGCAAGTCAGCAGCTGGGAGGCCCCGCCTGCCCCGGTGTGTATAAAAGTTCCTGGGGTTTGAGCAGCCCCAGCATCCTCCCAGCCTTCCTGATCACCTCTCTCTCCTCGCTGCCGACTTGCTCGCTCCCTCACTCACCTCCTTCCTCGGCACCATGACCACCTGCAGCCGCCAGTTCACCTCCTCCAGCTCCATGAAGGGCTCCTGTGGCATCGGCGGTGGCTCCAGCCGCATGTCCTCTGTCCTGGCCGGAGGGTCCTGCCGGGCCCCCAGCGCCTACGGGGGCCTGTCGGTCTCCTCCTCCCGCTACTCCTCCGGGGGTGCCTGCGGCCTGGGGGGCGGCTACGGTGGCGGCTTCAGCAGCAGCAGCAGCTTTGGTGGGGGCCTGGGTAGCGGCTTTGGTGGAGGGTATGGTGGTGGCCTGGGTGCTGGCTTTGGTGGTGGCTTTGGTGCTGGCTTCGGTGCTGGCTTTGGTGGTGGCTTTGGTGGTGGCGATGGCGGCCTCCTCTCCGGCAACGAGAAGATCACCATGCAGAACCTCAACGACCGTCTGGCCTCCTACCTGGACAAGGTGCGGGCCCTGGAGGAGGCCAACACGGAGCTGGAGGTGAAGATCCGGGACTGGTACCAGAGGCAGCGGCCCGCTGAGGTCAAGGACTACAGCCCCTACTTCAAGACCATCGAGGATCTGCGGAACAAGGTGCGCAGGGCAGGTGGGCGGCGCTGGGAGGTGGAGCGTTGAGAGAGGTCATGGCTGCAGTGGCCCTTAAGAAGCCACTTTCTAGCATCTTTATTTTACAAACAGGGAGACTGAGCCCACCTCGGGGGAGAGGCCACAGGCCACTCAGAATTGGTGGCAGCATCGAGATGTCTGAGCTGGGTCTGGAGCTCTGACTCTCTTATCCCCTCTGCACCCTCAGCTTCTCTCATCCTGGGACGGAGGATGCGGGTGGCAGTGAAGGGACTGGGGGACATCCCTCCACACACCCTGAGCTGGGTGGAAAAGACACCCAGGTTGGCTGGAGGACCTCACCTGCCAGCCAGGCAACCCTCGAGAGTGGGGAGATACCTTCTTCCCCTCTCTGCTCTTCCCCCCTGAGCAGCAGTCTTGGCTGACAGGCCTGTCCCTCCACCCTGTCTGCAGATCATTGCTGCCACCATCGAGAATGCTCAGCCCATTCTGCAGATCGACAATGCCAGGCTGGCGGCGGACGACTTCAGAACCAAGTGAGCAACCACCGTGGTGGGCTGAGTGTGGGGCAGAGGGCAGGAGGCAAGCGCTGGGGCCACTGGCCTTGAGCCTCAGAAGCCTCCTGGATGGAGCCTGATGCCCTGACCTCTGTCCTGCCAGGTACGAGCATGAGCTGACCCTGCGCCAGAGCGTGGAGGCCGACATCAATGGCCTGCGCCGGGTGCTGGACGAGCTGACCTTGGCCAGGACCGACCTGGAGATGCAGATCGAGGGCCTGAAGGAGGAGCTGGCCTACCTGAAGAAGAACCACGAGGAGGTGAGGGCTGCTGCTGGCGTGGCCGCCCGGGGCTGGCTCAGGAGCCAGGAAAGGGGTCAGCTGAGCTGACCACCTCCCCCTCCCCTTCCTAGGAGATGCTTGCCCTGCGGGGTCAGACTGGCGGGGACGTCAGCGTGGAGATGGACGCCGCTCCCGGCGTGGACCTGAGCCGCATCCTGAACGAGATGCGTGACCAGTACGAGCAGATGGCGGAGAAGAACCGCAGAGACGCGGAGGCCTGGTTCCTGAGCAAGGTGGGGCTCGGGTCCTCTGTCCTTCTGCAGGACTGCCCAGCCCCAAGCAGGGGGCACCTCTGGAGTGCCTCCCACCTGCTTTTCTTTGCTCTTGCAGACCGAGGAACTGAACAAAGAAGTGGCCTCTAACAGCGAGCTGGTGCAGAGTGGCCGCAGTGAGGTGACTGAGCTCCGGAGGGTGCTCCAGGGCCTGGAGATTGAACTGCAGTCCCAGCTCAGCATGGTATGAAGGACCCCGCCCAGCCCCTATCCCCAAGTCCCCAGTAAGGGCCACCAGCCCCTTAACACTGCCATGGTACACTTCTGCCTCTCTCAACCCAGGAGTGGGACTGGAGGGATCATTCTATCCATTCTATAGACATGGAAATTAAGGCCCAGAACAATGGAGTAACTTTTCTCCACATTGTCTGGCCCATAAGTAGCCCAGAGTCACAGTCCATGTACCTCTCAGGAGACATGCCCAGAGGCCTGGGGGGACAATAGTGACCACCTCTGTTGACTCTCTTTCTCCCACTCACAGAAAGCATCCCTGGAGGGCAGCCTGGAGGAGACCAAAGGCCGCTACTGCATGCAGCTGTCCCAGATCCAGGGGCTGATCGGCAACGTGGAGGAGCAGCTGGCCCAGCTCCGCTGTGAGATGGAGCAGCAGAGCCAAGAGTACCAGGTCCTGCTGGACGTGAAGACGCGGCTGGAGCAGGAGATCGCCACCTACCGCCGCCTGCTGGAGGGCGAGGACGCCCAGTGAGTGCCCACCCCCAACTTCCGTCCCCCAGACCCTTTAGCCCTGTAGCGGCTCCCAGCACAGCTAACTGCTCTGTCTTGTCTCCCCCACAGCCTCTCCTCCCAGCAAGGGTCCAGCCATTCCTATTCTTCCCACAATGGTAAGGCTCCTGAGGTTCCTGGGCCCCTCAGAGACCCCAGCTGTCCCTGTGTGGGGCCTCTTAGCTCCCAATGCCCTTCTCACCCCCTCATCTCTCTCCCACAGTCTTCTCCTCCTCCTCCTCCTCCGGCCAGCAGACCAGGCCCATCCTCAAGGAGCAGGGCTCATCCAGCTTCAACCAGGGCCAGGGCTCCAAGCACTGAGCTGCCTCCTCCAGAGCCTCCTGCCCCCCCGCCGGCCCCCGCCTCCTGACGGCCTGGGCCAGGGCCTTGTTCTCCCAGCGCGATGCCCTGCTGTCTCCCCTTCCCCTCCGCTGGTGGTGGGCTAATAAAGCTGACTTTCTGGTTGATGCAAACCTGTGTGGTCTCTGTTCTTGGGAGGGGGATTGGGAGGTCCTAATGGGAGGGGGATTGAAGGTGTCTCCCAGGGACCTTCTGGGACCTCACAGCCAGAGGGGTCCAGGAAACAGCAACAGTCAGAAGCACCAGTAGGGTCTTCCTAGAAAAGCCCTCTGCTAGCAAGGGCGTGGGAGGTGGGGACACAGGACAGGAAGGAGCTCCTGGGAGCAGACAGCCAACCTGGATGGTGGGTGTGGTCAGGCCCATTTTGGAATGGAGACAACCCTGCCATTCAGAGAGGTTGAGTAACTTGCATAACGTCATGCAGATAGTAAGAGGTGACTGTTGTTCACACTGGGTCTGTCTGGTTAAGAAGGCTGTGCTTTTTTTTTTTTTTTTAATGCCACTCACTCTTTTTAGGTATTTTATCCCAAAGACTCCAAAGCTTGAGCTCTTAACTCTACCCTTTGGCCCCTCACACTTGTCCAACAAGTTCTGTGTTGGATGGTGGGAAACAGAGTCTTCTTCTTTGGGATGGGGTCCATGGTTAGAATGGAAGTTTCTTCTCCCAACCTGTTCCTCTTCATCACCCGCATTAGCCTCTTCTTTCTCATTCCCCTTGGACAGGGGCCCAAGGCCAACAAGCCCCCTAGGAAACATCTGTCACTCATGCCCTCTTCTTTGTCTCCATATGACCACCTCCACATTCAGACCCGCTTCCTCTCTCCCAAGAACTAGGCACGGCCCCCTAAGCAGGCCCCTCGCTATCCATCTCTCTCATTCCCATTTCTGCTTGATGGCCCTTCTAGCAAGAATATGGTCAAGATCAAGAGCAAGGATGTTGATCAGGACTCCTCTGTTTAACCACCCATGATGTTCCTTTTACCTCTTGACCCTCTGTCTCAACCCACTGTGGTGCTTTCCTATCATTCCCTGCTCTGCACACAGTAGTCAACCATCCTGCCCCACCCCTCTCACTTGCTATGGGTGCCTTCTATATTTAAAAAATTTAATTAGCAAAATCAAAGTTATGTATGTATCACATAATAAGTCTTTTTATGGCAAAGAACCATCCTCAGGCTGTGTCATGTGCCTCTGTTCCCACCTTCCACTTTCAGCTCCTAGCTATTACTTTAGGCATTGGCCTTATTTCTAAATCCTAGGCTTATATAACCATTTCTTGGTTGTTTTTTTCAGTCTTAGTTTTTAAAAAAGATTTTATTTATTTTGAGAGAAAGAGTGGGGTCTGGGCAGGAGGAGAATCAATGGGAGAGGGAGATAGAGAATCTCGAACAGACTCCACGATGAGCCTGGAGCCTGATGTGGGGACTGATCCCATGACCCTAGGATCGTGACCTGAACTGAAACCAAGAGTTAGATGCTCAACCAACTGAGCCATCCAGGGCCCCTCAATTTTAGCTTTTAACTTCTTGACTTCCTGCTGTGAAGGAGGGGGATTCAGCTCTCTTATGCAACATTGCCCTTCCCTCCTTCTTCCTACTCTCTCAATAATATGTCCATATTTTCACTAGAGAAATGTTTAATTTTACATTATCATGACTATTTAGCTATTCTTTATAGTCAAAAATATTTTATACTATTTTACATTTCTTTGGAATAAATATCTTTTTTAACTTGCTGAGGTTTTCTGTGTACCTAACCTAAATGTATTCCCTTGTTCACTGCCAGAAGTATAGATCTCCTAAAATGTTAAAACACTGAATATTCTATCAGTTTTATCTTCTTGAAGGTATTTCTCTTGGAGCCCACTGTCCTGCTCCAGCAAGTTCTGGGTGCTCTCTGTCATCCTGAAATCTTCCTTCATTGTCCTTTTGGACATCCCTTCTTTCTGTGTTGCTTCTCTCTTTCTGGATCCCATGTCTCCCTTCTTCTTTTCTTTCCTCTTCATTTTCATGAAACACATCCTCTGGCAATTTCCTGAGAGAGGATGTGTAAACTTTTCATGTCTGAAAACATCATTAGTCTAACTCCCATTCTTGATGGAGAGTTTGGTTGGGTATGGAATTCTAGGTTGCAAAGAATTTTCCCCTCAGCACTTTGAAAATATTGTGTCACTATTTCCTGGCTTCCAGTGTTGCTACTGAGAAGTCTAATGCTGTTTTGATTCTACATATTTGATGCTATCTGACTCCTGACCCTTCCCCCAGAGCTTTTAGGCTCTTCTCTTGCTCTCTAGCTGGCTGCGCTATCACATGTTCTGCCTCCCTGTGGCTGTGTTGGATCTGTTGGATTGGGCACTTGACAGCATCTTTCAGTGTAGAAAGTCATGTTCTTCAGAAAATTTCCAGGAAATTTTCTATTTATTTCACAATTTCCTCCCCTCCATTTTTCTGTTTCTGGAACTCTTCTTTTTGCTATGTATTTCATTCTGTTTTTCATCTAAATTCTCTTTTTTTTTCAACTTTCTGAGCTTTCCCTAAACTTTGCCATCCAATCTTATTACTTAGTCTTTAAAAAGTTGGATACATTTTAGTAACTCTGGATGCTTTTTAAAAATAGTCTCTTGTTGTTGTTTCAAGACATAATATTTCCTTTTACCTTGTTGAGCTATTGATCATGGCTTTAATAATTCTTTCATTTCCATCATCATTTCAGTTTCTTTTCAGCTGCCTTTTTCCTGATTTGTCTTATCTCTGTCATTTATGCCAGAAGCTTCCCTCAAAATCTGTGTTTCTTGATTTTTGGTTAATATTTAAGAGTAAGTCACTAAGAAGCTGATTGGAATGTGAGTGAGTGAGTGAGTGTGTGTGTGTGTATGTGTGTGTGTGTGTGTGTGTGGACATGGTAAGGGGCTTTTCCCTTGCTGAGTCTCACTATAGAACAATCTGGTGGAGATTATATTGTTTTATTGGGAAACCTCAAATGTCAGTATATGTAGGCCTTTTCTTTTGGGTAGGGTCTTCCTCAGGAAGGATGCCTCTAATTTTCTGCCTGGCCTACCAGCTTTCAGGAAGCTATGTGGAGGAAGGAGACTAAGAGGGTCTCAGTCTCAGTGAATCTGACTTAAATCTGTTTATTACCCCACCCCTAGCTGTGCTTGGTCCCTCAGGGTTTAGTCCCTCTGGGTGAATACTCCAGAGTACACCTCCAGTTTCTCCTGGGGTAAAGGAGGAGTGGTTGGCATCAGGTACGGTTGGGGTAGAAAGGAGCTATGGAGGTATACCTAATTTTTATACAGACTTTTGACCCATTTATCCTCCTGTTTCTAGCCCACCTGCCCTCCACCTTCAGAGGTGCCTGGTGCCTCTTATTCCAGAGGCTTCTCAGGGTCCTGTTGTGTGAATCTGCTTGCTTCTTGGCTTCTCCTGGAAAAGTATCAATACACTTTTTTGTTTGTTTTCTAGATCCCAAAATATTGTTACTATAATCCCTTCTCTTATTCTCTTTGTCCAATACATGTTTTATCCACTTACACTAATTTTAGGGGTGTTTGGAGGGGTGGTGGTAAATGATGCAAAGTCCCTATTATACCTGGCAAAATATTTTTCATCTTTCAAGGCTGCTGAGCCTGATTCATCACTCTGTAATGCATGATCATTGTTGGTTGTTCAGCAACATGTGTCCTTATTTATGGTCATTGATACTGTCTTCTGGGTCATAGGTGAGGTTATGACTCAGATTGAACCCCAAATTCCAACATCCAAAGACAACCACTAATGACATTTTGGTGAGTTTCTGTCATATATATATATTACAGGTTTATCTGTCTGTATATCTATCTATCTATCTATCTATCTATCCATCTACAATCACACTATATCACATTGTATTCAATTTTATTAATATTTTAAGAGAAGTACTTTCCTATATTATTAAAAGTGTTCCACAGTTTAATGCTGTTTCCACTGGTTTATTTGTTGCTATAAATTAAAATATTACAGCAATAACCTCTTTCTGCATAAAGCTTTTATAAATATTTTGCATTATTTTCTTAGGCTTGATTCCCAGAAGTATAATTACTAGATGAGAAAATAATGACTATTTCAAGAGTCTTGACTTGTACTGTCCAGTTCATTTCAAGAGAAGTGGTACCACTTTACATAATTTATCAGCAGGGAATGAGAGTACCTGTTTCAAAACCTGCTCACCAAATTGGAGTATTATCTTTTAAAAAATCTCTGTTGTTAATGAACTCATCTGTCCCTTTCAAAGGTGACCTTATGAAAGGACCCTCACATAGAGATAGAGTCCTGGTCTTGGTTGCTAAAAGACTCCTGAACTAGATCACATGTTTATGAGTTGTTCAGTAATAAGATGTCAGAGCAGAGGATGCAGAATACCCTTTAGCTAAAAAAGCTGTCTGTGTCTGTGTCTTCATGGTGCCTATTGCCACCAGTGAACTGGTGGAACTCTGGAAATAAAGGCCTCCATTTGACAGATGAGGAAAGTGAGGCTTCAACTAATTAAGGGAAAAAAAAATACTTTGTTAGGGTCTCCTAGCTAGTTAGTAAAACTACCTGAGAAGAAAGCATGTTTCTCCTTTTCATTGTCATATCGTGTGGAGACAAAACATGAACTCCTTTTAAAATGTTTTTTTTTTTTAAAGATTCTTTTTATTTATTTGACAGACATCACAAGTAGGCAGAGAGGCAGGCAGAGAGAGACAGGAGGAGGAGGCAGGCTCCCTGCTGAGCAGAGAGCCCAATGCGGGGCTCGATCCCAGCACCCTGAGATCATGACCTGAGCTGAAGTCAGAGGTTTTAACCCACTGAGCCACCCAGGCGCCCCTTAGGTTTTTATTTATTTATTTATATTTATTTATTTATTTATTTATTTATTTAACAGACCGAGATCACAAGTAGGCAGAGAGGCAGGCAGAGAGAAAGGGGGAAGCAGGCTCCCCACCGAGCAGAGAGCCCGATGCAGGGCTCGATTCCAGGACCCTGGGATCATGACCTGAGCTGAAGGCAGAGGCTTAACCCACTGAGCCACCCAGGAGCCCCAAAACATGAACCCTTTTTAAAGGAAGGCATCAAGGCAGAAATGTGAGCTTCTCCTTCAATAAGGGAACTAGCTTTGCCCTCTGGAAATGACTTGCTGCTTGGATTCCCCAAGCTCAGATTCAAGTCTCAAATCAGACCAGCATTTTGCTCTTGCCTGGCCTTTCCCATTTCCTAAGATCATGGCACCCGTGATGAGGAGGTTGTGTGCTCCCGAACGTTCCTTGTAACTTTATTTTGAACACACCCTCAGATTCTTTAGGCTTGAGTTAGTGTCAAAGTTTGTGAAATATTGTTTTAGATAATTGCATAAAGAGCTAAAACAATGGCTGGAGTGAGAATTAATGATAGCCCATAAAGTGTATCTGCTGATGTAAATAAATGAGTGGTAAGCGCGTCAGGTTTTGCCTTCTTTGGGCCCATTGTTTCCAAGGGCTATAAAAAGCACAGGGTCCCTCCTAGTGTCTGAGATAAGCCATTTCTTGTTTGTCTTCCCACCTCTGAGGCTTGTTGTTTAAGGCCTTTTGACAGTTCCCTGAGACATAAACACAAATGAAGCTTTTTGTTTTGCTGGTCCCCACAACCCTTAGCACCCAGCACATCTGGGACACTTAGTAAGGATTTGTGGAGTCAGGCCTTAGATTTGGACTACAGACCTCTGCTCTTTCAGGTTTCCATGGACTCAGAAGCAAGTCTCTTCTCTTCTCTTTTTTTCTCTTTTCTACTCTTCTCTTCTCTCCTATCCTTTCCTTTCCCTTCCCTTCCCTTCCCTTCCCCTCCTTTCTCTTCCCTTCCCTTCCTTTCTCTTCTCTTTCTCTCTCTCTCCCCTCCTTCCTTCCTTCCTTCCTTCCTTCCTTCCTTCCTTCCTTCCTTCCTTCCTTCCCCTCTTCCTTCCTTCCTTCCTTCCTTACTTTCTTTTGATTTCATTTATTTATTTGAAAGAGTGAATGCACATGAACAAGGAGGGAGGGGCCAAGGATGCAGGGCTTGATCCCAGGACCCTGAGATTGTGACCCAAGCAGAAGACAGACGTTTAACCATCTGAGACACCCAGGTTCCCCAGAAGCAAGTTTCTTGAGGACAGGCTTCTCTGGATTCCACATGCCCCTTGTCATGTTGGTACAAGGCAGCCACCATGGTAGGTGTTGATGAGCTGCATGGAAGAGAAAGCAAGTTTCTTCCTGAGCCATGAGAGGATGGGAGACTGGTCTTGCCAGAGCTGAGGCACCAAAGCTTCCTCTGATGTGCTGTGTGGTCACTGCCATGGGCGGATGTAGCTCTGTGCCCCCCTTCCCTCAACAGTCCAGGACGCCCTCAGGGCTTTGAGGAAGTCAAGAGGTGTTAAAGCAAAGATGTCAGCTGTTTAGAAAGAGAGTCCATTTCTGACTCAACTCCCTGTAAACACATCCCTGGGGCGCGGGGTCCCTTCCTGTCCTATGATTATAGGATAGTTACACATAAAACAGGTAGTTTTTATCTGCCTTATGGATAGTGTGATAATGTAAAAAAAAAATACAAAAACCAGACACATTCATCCATTTTTCGGTTGCCTGAGTTTTTCTTCTCTCGGGCTCCTTTCTGGGTTCGTTACGTGTGAGTAAACATCCAAGATGACTTTCAAGTGATCAAAGGGCTTCATTATTAAATGAATAAAAAAATAGAAATAAAAAGGCATAGGTGCAAGGATATTTATCACTACATTATTTACAGTGACCAAAAAAGGAAAACAAAGGTAGTGTACAGTTGAGTACATAGGGGTTCGCTCATACTACAGAGTATTAAGCAGCCACCAGAGTCAATAAGTTGGAGCTGTGTAGGATGGCAAGAAGAGATTTTTCAAGGTTTTGGGGGAAAGGGAAATAAGCTCAGGCTACAGAAAAGAACAGGTAGTATGCTGACCTCACTTGTGTGAATATGTATGTATTCACACTTACGTGTGAATTTATGTGAATGCATATGTGTGTGCATACATAGGAGCACTGCAAATATGAAAGGGTACATGTTATTAACATGGGTTACCTTGGGGTTAGGGTGGGAGGCTAGGTGGGTGTAATGGATAGTAGAGGGAATGAAGAGATCCATGAAAATAGGAAAGAAAAAAAAAGAGTGCATACAATTTTACACGTATCTATAAAATTGTGTGTGTGTGTATAGGAACAAAAAAAGTACATAAAAAATTTAAGAACTATAAAATCAGTTCATTTGTTGAATACCACATTGGTTTCCTAGTTAAAAACATGGGCATCTGGCTGGCTTATTTGGAAGAGCCAGCAACCCTTGATCTTGGAGTTGTGAGTTCAAGCCCTGTGTTGGGTGTAGAGATTACTTAAAATACCTTTAAGAAAGGGGTGCCTCGGTGGCTCAGTGGGTTAAAGCCTCTGCCTTCGGCTCAGGTCATGATCCCAGAGTCCTGGGATCAAGCCCCGCATCGGGTTCTCTGCTCAGCAGGGAGCCTGCTTCCTCCTCTCTCTCTGCCTGCCTCTCTGCCTACTTGTGATCTCTGTCTGTCAAATAAATAAATAAAATCTTTAAAAAAAAACCTTTAAGAAAAAGAATAAAAAACCAGATTGTACACACCAATATCCTGGACTGCCAATTTTATATTACCATGTAGTAGATTTTTTTTTACCATTTTAATAATTTTTAAGTATAGAGCTCAGTATGTTAAATATATTCATAATATTGAACAACAGACACAAGCTCTATGCTCACTAAACCTCAATTCCCTTTTCTCCCTTGTCCCTCCCCCTCCCGCTAACAAACTTTCTTCTTTCTGTTTCTTTTTTTTTTTAATTTAAAGATTTTATTTATTTATTTTACAGAGATCACAAGGAAGCAGAGAGGCAGGCAAAGAGAGAGGAGGAAGCAGGCTCCCTGCTGAGCAGAGAACCCGATGCGGGGCTTGATCCCAGGACCCTGGAATCATGATCTGAGCCGAAGGCAGAGGCTTTAACCCACTGAGCCACCCAGGCACCCCTCCTCCTTTCAGTTTCTATGCTTCTGACTACTTTAGGTACTTCATGAGTGGAATCGCACAGTATTAATCCTTTTCGTGACTGCCTTATTTCACATAGCTTAGGGTTCCTTTGTGTTGTAGCCTGTGATACCATCTAATAGATTTTAAATTAACTTTGTAGTTAGATAGCAATATGACTACACAAATCAAAAGTGATGATAACCAAAAGGGGAAAAAACCAAACAAACCCTAAAGTTAGACTGTATTCCCTTGCCGAAGGTAATGTGGAATAGTGGAAGGAGGCAAGAGGTCAGCCTGGGGTTGAGCCTGGAGTATGACCTTGGCTGATCCCTTCATCTCTGAATTTCAGTTCCTTTCGTGGATTTAGGGTGTTAGTATCTACCTGAAGGGGACCTGTTATTACATTTGATTCTTGCAGAAAGGCTGGGGACAGACGGTTGTGTCCTTCCTCCTAAGGAGCAAATGGCTCCTTCCTGCCTCCTCTCTGCCAAGATTCCTTGCTATGTCCCTGCACCATATTCATCCTATTTTACAGGTGAGGAAACGGAGGCTCAGGGAGGCTGGGCGACTTCCTTAAGGGTGCATGACTGGTAGGTAGGTTATCAGGGAGTCTGCTACCTCTGTGGTGATTTTCCAGAGGACCAGACACCTGGCCTTGCTGTTCTTTTTTTTTTTTAAATAATTTTTTATTTTTTCAGCGTAACAGTATTCATTATTTTTGCACCACACCCAGTGCTCCATGCAATCCGTGCCCTCTGCAATACCCACCACCTGGATCCCCCAACCTCCCACCCCCCGCCCTTTCAAAACCCTCAGATTGTTTTTCAGAGTCCATAGTCTCTCATGGTTCACCTCCCCTTCCAATTTCCCTCAACTCCCTTCTCCTCTCCATCTCCCCTTGTCCTCCATGCTATTTGTTATGCTCCACAAATAAGTGAAACCATATGATAATTGACTTTCTCTGCTTGACTTATTTCACTCAGCAAGTTTGCAGAGAGGGCAAGTTCCTGCAGGAGCAGAGTGAACTCAGCCCGCATCCACAAGGGGCTGCTCCCGGCCTGGAGTTGTACTGAGTTGTGCACATGCCTATTGTGGTCAAACTCTTCCTTGGCAGCCCCACTCCAACCCCTCCTCTTCCTGCCCACCCTTCCCCACCCCACCCCCCGACAAAGTGAGGCAGTAGGATATTCACACCATGGAAATGGTAAATGCTACAAATCAGGGCTAGATATGTTGTGTTTTATTGATTGTCTAGACTTAAGAAAATCTAGACTTAAATAATTTAAGGAAACATGCTAAAAATAATGCAGACTAATCTTTTTTAAAAAAAAATTTTGATTTTTTAAATTTCTTTTCAGTATACCGGAATTCATTGTTTATATACCACACCCAGTGCTCCATGCAATATGTGCCTTCCATAATACCAACCACCAGGCTCACCCAACCTCCCACCCTCCCCTTTAAAACCCTCAGATTGTTTTTCAGAGTCCATAGTCTCTCATGGCTCATCTCCCCCTCCAATTTCCCTCAACTCCCTTCTCCTCTCCATCTGCCCATGTCCTCCGTGTTATTTCTTATGCTCCTCAAATAAGTGAAACCATATCATAATTGACTCTCTCTGCTTGACTTATTTCACTCAGCATAATCTCTTCCAGTCGCATCCATGTTGATACAAAAGTTGGGTATTCTTCCTTTCTGATGGAGGCATAATACTCCATAGTGTATATGGACCACATTCTCCTTATCCATTCGTCCGTTGAAGGGTATCTTGGTTCTTTACACAGTTTGGCGACCATGGCCATTGTTGCTCTGAACATTGGGGTACAGATGGCCCTTCTTTTCATTACATCTGTATCTTTGGGGTAAATACCCAGTAGTGCAAATGCAGGGTCATATGGAAGCTCTATTTTTAATTTCTTAAGGAATCTTCACACTGTTCTCCAAAGTGGCTGCACCAATTTAATGCGGACTAATCTTAAAAGAGTGTCATGCCTCTAGCTGTTGCATTGTTAATGGCAAAAATTGTAAGAAAATATGCTTTCTGTATTTGAAATCTAGTTCAGTGAAGAGGTTACTCACGTCATTGATGAATGGCTCAAGTTGGGGCATACGTCTGTATTGTTTCTCTTTAATCCTCCTCTTCAACATAAATAAAAACTTCAATGAGCATTCATGTCAGAACTAAACTTCCTTGTCGATTGCCACTACAGTTTGCAAGAATTTGGCAAAAATCGATGAAAGCATCCTATGAAGGATGGACTATGTGGAATTTATGATAAAGAGTACTCTTCTTTGTAAGTTAAGTGCTCCATATTCTTATATTAGTACAATTTATAGTATTTATTATGTTATTATAATGTATATAAGATAATATATTTTATCTATTAGCAAAATATATCAAATTTAATATATATATTTCCCCTCTCAGGTACCATGGTTTGGGTTCCAGAAGCAGATCCTTAACAAGAACTCAAGTGTGAGGGACGCCTGGGTGGCTTAGTGGGTTAAGCCTCTGCCTTCGGCTCAGGTCATGCTCTCAGGGTCCTGGGCTCAAGCCCCGCATCAGGCTCTCTGCTCAGTGGGGAGTCTGCTTTCCCCTCTCTCTCTGCCTGCTGCTCTGCCTACATGTCTCTCTCTGTCGAATAAATAAATAAAATCTTAAAAAAAAAAAAGAACTCAAGTGCGAAAAGTATTTTTGGGTGGAGTCTCAGGAAACACCATTAGGGAGAGGGTAGGTGGGACAGGGAAGGGGAGGGAGCTAACAAGGGTGTGTGATCCAGCAAGCGAACGCTGTGGACCACTGTAGTGTAATTCTTAGGGACAGTGAAGTAAAACCCCCTCAGAGTTCCTCCCAGGGGACGAGGGAGCTGCGGTGTTTATCCTCCCATCCCAATAGGCTGAGGGGGCTGTCAGGCAGGGGAGGGGTGTTAAATCTCCAGCACTACTGCCTGCCCTGTGCAGAGGCAGAATGGGCTCTGGTGGCCAGAGAAGGCCCCCAGGCAGAGGTCTTTGGTGCTGACAGTTGGAATTCTGGCCAGTGAGTACCCAGGAGAAGGGACTGGAACTTGGTGCCTACAGGAGGCAGGCCGCCATGCTGCCAGGGTTTGGGAACCTGACTTTCTGGAGCACATCAGCACCTTTGGGGGCACCTACCTATTCACGGGATATGCTCCCAGTGGAGCTTCCCTGCCTTTACCTCTCTAAGTCTATAACAGAGACTCAGCAACACCTTCCCCAAGGGGGTTTGTAGGATTTAGTGAGAGTATCAGTGGCAATGTCTAGCATTGAGCTTGACAGAGTGGGACTCAGTAAACAGAAGCTCTTCACATACTTCAGAATCTCTGAAGATAGATTCTTCTCACACCTCAGAACGTAGAAGACGTTTTTGTCTCTGGATGCTCAAGTATGCTTCCTTCTGAGTGAGGTTTCATATTCCATTATGTTTTCCTGTTTGTCTTGGCTGCCAAGAAACCCAGAGACATATGGGGATAGCAGCTACCTCCGTAGAGTTTGGCAGTAGACACGCATTGGGGTAGCTGCTTAGCTCGTAAAGTTAGGGGCCAAATCTGTGCCTTCCTTCTTCTGATGCCAGATCCCTTTTCCTTGGTTATGGACAGAAGGCAGGTCGCCTGCTGGGTTGGTCATATAAGATTCTGGCCACTCTCCATATCAGCCCTCCCTGGGGTTGGAGGGAGAACTCTAGTGCAAGGGGCACCTGGGTGGCTCAGTGGGTTAAGCCTCTGCCTTCAGCTCAGGTCATGATCTCAGGGTCCTGAGCTGATCCTTTCTGACCATGAGGTTGAAGGGTTAGTTCAGGGCTGTCTCAGCTATGGTCCCAGCCTCACGGGGGTGGCTGGCGTGTGCAGGTGAAGTCAGGAGGCAGATCAAGGACAAGGGTTGTGTGTGTATGCGTGTGTTTGTATGTATGTGTTGAGGCTGGAGGGGAGAGTGGGAGAGAACAATGAGTCAATGAATTGCCTCTTTTTGAAACGAATTCAAGTTCCTTTGCTTGCAACCAAAACATGTTTATCAGTGTGCCCTATTACCTAATTTTGATTTGTCTTCGACCACTGTTGGATATTTTCAGTTTTATTGTACACGTGTCTTTTACCATCAGCTGATCCAGCCCCCTCTTTTGGAGGTGAGTGACGCAGAAATAATGGTGTGTGTGTGTGTGTGTGTGTGTGTGCAGATGTCGCCCCATTGCACAGATAGGCAGGCCTGGGAGGAGAAGAACCAGAAGAAGAACCGGTGATGCTGAGTGACTGGTGGGGCTTTGGAGACCTCGGGGCCTCACTGGAATCCCTGAGCTGCTGCTTCCCTGTCCCCTTCATTTCCAGGCAGGGGAGGGAGTGCTGGGCCTCCATCCTCAGAATGTGGGCCTTACAGCAGCTCCCATGCCTTCTCCCCTCACACCCAAACCATCCTGATGACTCTTCCCGGCAGGCTTCCGGGCCTGCCCATTCCCATAGACTCCACCCTGGCTGGGCCCTCACAGACTCAGCAGTTCATCACCTGGGCCTGCTGGCCTCAGCAGCTCTCCTGAGGCCTCCCTCCTCTTGCTCCTCCACTGCCCAGCACTATTCTGGGCCCCTCATTTTTCTTGGATTCTGTCTTTGCCTGAGTTTTGACACCTGTTCTCCATTTAAGCTTACCCCCTGCGTCCCATCGGTCAAACTCTAGGGCTTACTTTAAGAGAACTTTTTGCCAAATGGTTACTCTGTGCCAAGCACCATACTGGCCACTTACCATGAGTAATCTAGTCCTCTCAATAATCCTGCAAAGTAGGAACTCCTATACCCATTTGATAGGAAACTCGCTGGGAGGGCTGCAGTGACTTGTCCAAGGTCACATGGCTGGTCAGTGGGGGAGCCCTGCCTGGAAACCTTGTCTGACTGATTTGGGAGAGCCTGGGCCTTCCCCAGTCCCACATGATGGCTCAGTCTGGGGGAGGGCAGTAGGGCACTGAGATTACTACCCAGCCTCTGTCTAGTGGAGGTCTTATTCTTTCTACTCATGAGGCCTGGAACTACTGGGGGAATGCTTTCCTTTCCCTCCTTTGCCTTTTGTTCTGCTGACACTATAGCTCAGGACTCCTGACACAGCCATTCCAGCTGAGGTGCTGACATTCCTTTCGACTCACCGCTGGCACTGGAGTTCCCACAGCCACGCCCCTGCCTGGGATTGCCCTCTCCCCACTCCACCCATGCAGGGCTCTTCCTTCTTTCAAAACCTGAGTCAAACGCAACCTTTCCAAGAAGTCTTCTATGTACTACCCACCCCACCTGGTGGCTCCCCGGCTCCAGGCTCCCCTTGGAGGGTAGAGAAAGTTCTACACTCATTTGCGCTCCCTCATCAGGCTGGACATCTCCAAGGACAAGGGCTCTGTCTCCGCCATCAGGCTGGAGTAATTATAGTAAACTAACATGCTGAGCACCTACTACCTGAGAGACATTTCGTGGCCCCCTCAGGCACTATAGTAAGCTCTCCTGGGGGCTGGCACACAACCCAGAAGCAGTGGGAAGGCTGAGAAGGGGAAAGGTGATCCAAGGTGATGGGATGGGCCTTCCAGGCAGAGGAGAGGTCTAAGCTGACCCCATCCCTTACCTGGATAATGACAAGGCAACATCTTCCTGGTTTTCTCTTTTCTGTCCCTTCTCCCAGAGTATGTTCTGTGTGGACACCAAAGGGGTCTTTATGAAACACACCTGACAGGGTCACTCCCGTGTGTGGAAATTTCGGTCCCCCCAGTGTTGTTAGGAGAAAGTCCGCGATCCTCAGCTCCACCCGTATCCCCCCGACCTGCTCTCAGTTCCGTCAGGCAGTTCAGCTCCGTGCTGTAGCAACGCTTAGGTGCGGTCCTTTCCTCCGACCAGCATTTCATGCCACTGAGTCTTTGCTCAGGTGAGCAAATGAGATGTCCTTCCTCACTTCCTCTCTTGATCAGCATCTGTTCATTGCCAAGGTGCAGCTAAGTTGAGAGCTCCTGCAGGATGCTTCCCACCCTGGGGTGGGTGAGATGACTGCCTTTCCTCTGTTTTCTATCCATCCTTTCCCCACCTATCCACCCACTATCTATCCACCTTCCATTCTTCTATTTCCATCCATTGTCCTTCCTTTCAATCATCCCATCCTTCCATCTGCTCACTCACCTGCCAGTTCATCTATTTATCCATTCATCCATCTTCCCATCTACCTGCCCATCCATCCATCTGTACATCTGCCCATCCATCCATCCATCCATCCATCCATCCATCATCCATCCACCCATCCATCCATCTGCCCATCTACCTGCTCATCCATCCACCTGTACATCTGCCCATCCATCCATCCATCCGTCCAGCCATCTGCCCATCCACTTATCCATCCATCTATCCCATGCATCCTTTCACAGACCTTTACCAATTTCCTGTTCCCCTCTCCCTCCCTTTCTCCCTCCCTTTTGTTCATCTCTCCTCTATTTTATGCCACACAGTCTTCAGAAACCGTATCTTAAATCTGTATGTTGAACTGAGGCTTGGTCTTAAAGAACATGAAGAATTTGGGCAGGAAGAGAGGACAGAAGTGGGAATTAGGCAGAGGCTGGAAAATGGCTGGGGATATAGGGTTGGTGAGGGGGCTGGGTTGTAGGGGGTGGAGCTTAGTTTTCAGTGAGCATTATGGGAAATTGGCTAGAAAATCTAAGTCTTACTTTCCGTGAGTAGGTAGCTAATAGGTGGTTAGTTGAACCCATCTGTTGCTGGGCTTTGGCTACCTAACCCTTCATATTCTTAACAACCTAGATGTGACTCTGGGGTGCAGGCACAGCTCTTTTCACCCCACGTATTCGCAACATACCTAGCTCTGATTTCTGGGAAACACTTGTTAAACCTTTTGCACTTGCAAAGCAGGCTCTGTGTGACTTTGGACATGACCTTTTCCTTCCTGGGGCCTCAGTTTGCCCATCTGTAAAGTTAGGAGGCTGGTTTACATGTCCCCTGAGGACACCTTTGGCTCTGACTTTCAGGGACCCTTTATCAGGAGGGGACTGGTCTTTGAAAAGTGAGGCTCAGAGCCAGGCAGAGCTGGGACTGAATCCTGGCTGACCATCTTCCTCTCTGTGGACCTTGGGAATTACCTCAACCTCTGAGCCTCCTGCATCCATAATGTGGGACAGTTGATTTCTGTCCTGTCGTCTTTAGCTGCTGGCAGGTACAGACAAGGCTATGGACACTGAAACACTTGGCTCGGCCCATCTGTTGTGTCAGCACAGGCTCTCACAAGGACAAGGCCCAGATGGGCAGGCTGGCCTGGGAAACCAGTGGGTGGCAGACCTTTCTAGGGGAACAGGGACATGGGGCCTTGAGGAGGTGCTCCAGGCTCCCAGCTGACCTCCTGTGCCTGCAATTCTACCTGTCCCCATGCTAACCCACAATTTCTGGAGGCAGAAATTGAGCTCCAGGTAGGCTCAGGCCCCAGTATATCGTTCCTAGAAGTGACAGCCCTCAGCTCTAGGAGACTTTACCCTTGCTACAAGCAGACAGATGGTTGGGACTTGGTGGGGAAAGGGACTTTCTACCTGTGACACTGGGAAGACACTGACCGTCCCCTTCTTTCCTCCAGGCTGGTGGGGGCCTAGGAAAAGACTCTGGACCTCAATTGCTACAGAAATAGTTGGTTTGGGAGCACCTGTGTGGTTCAGTCATTAAGCATCTGCCTTCAGCTTAAGTCATGATCCCAGGGTCCTGGGGTTGAGCCCCATGTTGGGCTCCTTGCTCAGCGTGGAGCCTGCTTCTCCCTCTCCCTCTGCTGCTCCCCCTGCTTGTGTTCCCTCTCTCTCTGTCTCTGTTTGTCAAATAAATAAATAAAATCTTAAAAAAAAGAGAAATAGCTAGTATGTCTTCAAGGATAGTGGCCTGGGAGTGTCTTAGGGTACAGAGAGGGTTTGGGGAGGGCCAGTCTGGCTTTGGGATTGAATGAGAGAGGAAGAAAGAGTTCTTTCTTGGGCCTGGACCCCCTTCCTTGAAGTGTTTCTTAAAAGTCATAGTCCCTCAAGGAGTCCAGGGAAAATGAGGTTCTCAAGCTCACTGGGTATCAAGAGCTCTTTCCCACCGTGAATGGACACAGAATTCATGCAAAAAAAAAAAAATTGAAGAAGAAACAGAATGGTTGCAGTCTCAAAGTATCTTCTTCAAGGTATTTATTAATTTCGGTGGGAAAATAGTAATGCTACCACAGAGAAATCCAGCAAACACTACCTCAACCAATGGACATCAATAAACCCACTTAATATATGTCTTCTGTACCTGAGACAATGCACTGACAAAGACACATCTTTCTGTGGTTTTCTTGCCAAAATGCTGAACCTCAATCCGGTGATGAGAAAATTGTCAGGGAAAACCCAAACTGGGGGATATTTTGGTCCTACAAAACCTCTTCCAAACTGTCAAGGTCATGAAATATAAGGACAGACTGAGGAGCTGTCACAGACCAGAAGAGACCAAGCTGACCTGACAGCCAATGGAATGTGCCTTGACGCAACAGAAAAGGGACATTAGTAGAAAAGCCAGAAAATTGAATAAAGTCTGTAGTTAATTAATAGCATTGGGTCAATGTTAATTTATTTGTTTTGACAGTTGCTCAATATTTTGTTATAATTTTGTTTTAATTTTTATTTTTTATAAACATATAATATATTTTTATCCCCAAGGGTACAGGTCTGTGAATCGCCAGGTTTACACATTTCACAGCACTCACCATAGCACATACCCTCCCCAATGTCCATAACCCCATCTCCCTCTCCCAACACCCCTCCCCCAGCAACCCTCAGTTTTTTTTTTCTTTTTAAAGATTTTATTTATTTACCTGACAGACAGAGATCACAAGTAGGCAGAGAGGCAGGCAGAGAGAGAGAGGGGAAGCAGGCTCCCCGCTGAGCAGAGAGCCCGATGTGGGGCTCGATCCCAGGATCCTGAGATTATGACCTGAGCCAAAGGCAGAGGCCTAACCCACTGAGCCACCCAGGCGCCCCCCTCAGTTTGTTTTGTGAGATTAAGAGTCACTTATGATTTGTCTCCCTCCCAATCCCATCTTGTTTCATTTATTCTTCTCCTACCCCCTTAAGCCCCCATGTTGCATCTCCACTTCCTCATATCAGGGAGATCATATGATAGTTGTCTTTCTCCGATTGACTTATTTCGCTAAGCATGATACCCTCTAGTTCCATCCACGTCGTCGCAAATGGCAAGATTTCATTTCTTTTGATGGCTGCATAGTATTCCGTTGTATATATATACCACATCTTCTTTATCCATTCATCTGTTGCTCAATATTTATGTAACATGAGCCTATTGAGGAAGCTGGGTGAAGGGTGCTCGTGAACTCTCTGTATTATTTTCTCAACTTTAATGATTTTAAAATAAAAATTTAAAAGCAGGGGTGCCTGCTTGGCTTGGTTGGTTAAGCATTTGCCTTTGGCTCAGGTTATGTGGGCTGGAGATCTTCTTGGGCTCCCTGCTCAGCCGGGAGCCTGCTTCTCCCTCTGCCCCTTCCCCTGCTTGTGCATGTGCACTCTCTCTGTCTCTGTATCAAATAAATAAATAAAATCTTTAAAAAAAATTTAAAAGCAATATAAAAAAGAGCTCTCTCCCAGAGCAGTTGTCTGTGTGTAAAGGGCCTAGAGAAATTGGGTGGTGGGAAATGTAGCCTGGACACCTCAAAATTCTGTATCTCTGCTGCCCCATTCCATAGCGTCCTTCTATGTTGAGCTCCCAGCTGTCCCCAGAAGCCTTCTAGACTGGCCCTGCTCACATCTCATTACAGCCATACTTCCACCAAGTGTCCACCCCTGCTCCTGCAATGTGGACAGGTCCTGGTATGTTACACGTATAGTGGGTCCTTCGAACAGTGTCCCCTGCAAAGTCATGTCCACCGGCAACTTGGAATGTGTGACCATATTTAGAAATAGGGTCTTTGCAGATGTCATTATGGTAAGAATTGAGGTGAGATCATACTGGGTTAGGGTGAGCACCAAACCCAATAAGTCTCCTTTTATTTTATTTTATTTTATTGGTTTTAAAGATTTTATTTATTTATTTGACAGAGAGTGAGAGAGCACAAGCAGGGGGAGCGGCAGGCAGAGGGAGAAGGAGAAGCAGGCTTCCCGCTGAGCAGGGATTTCCCAATGTGGGACTCGATCCCAGGATTCTGGGATCAAGACCGGAATCGAAGGCAGACACTTAACTGACTGAGCCCCCCAGGTTCCCCTGAATGAGTGTCCTTAGAAGACACAGAAAAAGACACAGAGAGACAGGCACGGACATAAAGGGCCATGTGAAGATGGGAAGGCAGAGATTGGGGTGTTGTTGCCACAAACCAAGGGATGCAAGGAGCACCAGAAGCTGGAAGAAGTAAGTAAGGGCTCTCTCCTAGAGCCTTCAGAGGGTGGTCCTGCTGACCCCTTGATTTTGGACTTCTGGTCTCCAGAGCGGTAGAGAATACACCTCTGTTACTTGAACCCACATTTGTGGTGATTTGTCATGGCAGTCCCAGGATACTAATACCTAGGGATTGTACTTTTCTTATCTTTATCCACATCTTAAGTAATTTTGATGTGTATCCTCTTTTTCCTTGTAGGCTGGGGGCTTCCGGGTGGCAGGGACTGTCTCTTCCATTAGACTGGGCTCTGAGGACAGGGGCGTTGCCTCTTTCCTTGAACTGGGATATCATGAGGTCCCCTCCTTCCTTAGGAACCCATCCCCTTGGGGCTCCTGGGTGGCTCAGTTGGTTGAGCTTCTGCCTTTGGCTTGGATTGTGATCCCGGGGTCCTGGGGTCAAGCCCCGTGTCAGGCTCCCTGCTCAGCGGAGAGTCTGCTTCTCCCTCTGCTGCTCTCTCTCTTTCTCTCTCTCTCTCTCTGTTAAATAAGTAAATAAATAAATAAATAGTCTTAAAAAAAAAAAAAAAGGAACCCATCCCCTGGGTGCCCAGCCCATCCTCAGCATACAATGCGGGCTCTGTTGGGGGCGCTGCCTGGCTCCGCCACCCCACCTGTTTGGATTGGCATTGGTCCCCAGCGGCAGGCTGGCAGGGAGACTCACCAACCACAGGAGACACCGCCCTAGACTTCTCTTTTGCCCCCTCTTTCTTGGGGCAGCCAGGGTGAGGGCCAGGTACCAGTGTCCACACAGAGCCTGTCTAGGAGTCCAGCGCCCAACAGACAAGCCCCCATCCCGTGAACTCCTGCTGCCCCCGAAAGCGGCCTCTCCTCAAAATGTCGTGACCGCCAGACTAGACCATTTGTGCCTGGTTCCTTGTCTGTAGGGCTTAGTCCCACGATCCAGGCCAGGGTTCTAATCCCGGGTGCTGGCAGGGTGGAGGTGGGGGAGATCAGAGTTTTATTCCACGCTGGGGTTCCAGGGTCTGTAGGGGCAAGGAGGGCTGGCAGAATTGTGTGTGTGAGCTTGTCAGTCGTCGGTTCCCTCTCCCTCTCAACTTTTAGATTTCCCTTGGAGGCTGGCAAGGAAGGAACCTCTTTTGGGTTCCACCGAATCAGGTGAAGCGTGCAGACGGAGAGCTTTTCTTGTTTCCTGTGCTCTAGGGATTTTATCCGTGGTTCCTTGCAGGTGGGGAGACGGGGTGGTAGGCAGCACGGAGAAAGCGGGTGTTGGGCTCTGCACCTATTCTCACTGCTCAGGTCCCTGTGGGTGCTGTATTTTTCTCTGGTAAGTGGCCCCCCTGCCACACCCAATAGCAATATGCCTCCTAACAAATGTATCTGTCCCTCAGCCCAAATCCCTGCTGCCTCTCACTGGGGAAGGTGTAGGGCTGGGCCAGGGTGGGGGACCATCCTCTGGAAGGAGATTAGAGTGTCTGTCAGGGGTGGGTGGGGCGAGGTGTGGCCCTTACTTACTCACATCCTTGCAAGTCCTTGGGCGGCAAATTTGGGGAGCCCACAGCCTCAAGTGTCTGTCTCAGCATTGTCTTCTGAGCTCCTCGGCTCCAGTGAGGGGGTGCTCTCTGGCGTCTGCCTTGGTGGCAGTCAGGGTTGGGGGAAGAGAGTGGTTTTACTTCCCTTCTGGGAGCAGTTGATCCTAGGAAGTGCGTTGGAGCCTCCAGCGGGGGCTGTTGGGGCCTGTCTGGGAAGATGGGACGCATCAGGCAGCCCCAGACACGACTACGTTCCGCCCAACATGCCTGCTGGGGTCCACGGAGCGGAGGGGCTGGCGGGAGGGCGGGGCGTGGCTGGAGGAGGGGGGGCTTTGGAGGTTGTCTGGGAGACGCAGGGCAGCTGAGGTCCCGATATGCAAACCTCCAAGGCAGAGCCAAATGGACTCCTGGAAACGTCCTCTGAGCCTCGGGGATTTCGGGAGTCAGGGTCCCGCAAGTCTGCTCCCAGCGTCTGCATTTCCTCCCACCCTCAAACCCCTTGGACCAGCTCCAAAAGGGCTCCAATAAGGGTGCCTGAGCCAGCCTCTCCCACTGCAGTGGCCCAGGGAGGGGGTTGCTGAGAGACCCCTGGGGTTAGAAGGAAAAAGGCCTTCCTGTCCTGTTCCAGGGCTGTTGCTCCACCCTCTTTGGGCCCAGACTAGGCTACAGCAATGCTAACCAGACCTTGCTAACCACACTTGGCTTACCAACCCCTTTTGCATACACTACCACGCTGGATTCTCAGAGCTGACTCTGCATGAGGCAGGGCAGGGGATATTTATCCCCACTTTACAGATGAGCAAACTGAGGCTCAGAGAACTTTCGGGTCCTCGGTGGCACGGGGGTCCGTAGCAGAGCCAGCAGCAGTCTGACTCCATGCTCTTTCACCATGGCTCTGGCTGTGCCTGACATGCCACCTGTCCTTGGCCAGCTGCCCTTGGCCAGCCAATGCCATGGGCCCACCCACAGGTGTGTGGAGGATCTCAGAGTCTGTGCCCAGGGCTGGGGAAAGCCTCCTGGATTTCCCTTCAGTGGGGGTGGCAGGGTAGGAGCCTGAGCCACCGGACTGGCTGGGCATGTTTCCAGGATGGGACAGGCTTCTTAGCACAGCCTAGCAGGTCAGATCTGGGAAGACCCTCAAGAACTTCTTGTCTTTTCCATAGATGGTGATGCTGACAGGGCATCGCTGTGCCTTCCGTAACCTTGCCATGCTGGCATTTTTCCAGCCAGGTACCCCCTGGAGTGATGGACTTCCTCTCTGTGGATGTCAGAGGCCCACCTGGTTCCTGGGACTCTCCCAGGTCACCAGGTTTGTGGTGCAGAGGCCCTACTCCCCGCCGCCTGGCCGAGCCCGGTGCTTGGTCTCCAGAGGGCCGTGGCTCCTAGAGCTGGATGGGAAAGTATAGCCTGCAGGCCCACACCTCCTATGTGAATCACGCCTGGCGGGACGAGAAACCAAAAACACCCCAAACAATGAGTTTCCAGTAAAATATGATAGACGTGATGAGGCGGGGGAGGGGAGGGATCTGACTGGGAGTTGGCACTGGCTGCGGGTGATGAAAGCCAAGGGGAATGGAAAATGCCAGTCCCGCCCCCTACTCAGGAGTATAAAGCACCCACATCCTATTCCAACTTACCTGAGCACCTCTCTCTCCTCGCTGCCGACTCACTTGCTTCCTCACTCACTCACCTCCTTCCTGGGCACCATGACCACCTGCAGCCGCCAGTTCACCTCCTCCAGCTCCATGAAGGGCTCCTGTGGCATCGGCGGTGGCTCCAGCCGCATGTCCTCTGTCCTGGCCGGAGGGTCCTGCCGGGCCCCCAGCGCCTACGGGGGCCTGTCGGTCTCCTCCTCCCGCTACTCCTCCGGGGGTGCCTGCGGCCTGGGGGGTGGCTACGGTGGCGGCTTCAGCAGCAGCAGCAGCTTTGGTGGGGGCCTGGGTAGCGGCTTTGGTGGAGGGTATGGTGGTGGCCTGGGTGCTGGCTTTGGTGGTGGCTTTGGTGGTGGCCTCGGTGCTGGCTTCGGCGGTGGCTTCGGTGGTGGGGACGGGCTCCTGGTGGGCAGTGAGAAGGTGACCATGCAGAACCTCAACGACCGTCTGGCCTCCTACCTGGACAAGGTGCGGGCCCTGGAGGAGGCCAACACCGACCTGGAGGTGAAGATCCGGGACTGGTACCAGAGGCAGCGGCCCGCTGAGGTCAAGGACTACAGCCCCTACTTCAAGACCATCGAGGATCTGCGGAACAAGGTGCGCAGATTGGGAGCAGGACCTGTCATTCCAGCGACCTCACACTGGAACAATAGAGGCCTCAGGCCACTGGCATCTTTAGATTCCAAGTCAGGGCCGACTCCAACCCCAGATCCCTTCTTCTGCCTCTAGACACCTCTGGCAGAGCTGGTCAGCGTCCCTGGCCTAGCTCATGGCCTTCTGGGTTCCAGACCCCAGGCCATGTGAGATAGGGGATTCCTGCCTTTGTGTTTTACAGAGAGGGAGAAGTCAAAGCTTTGAGAGGGGCTGGGAAATGCTCGAGGCCACTCAGCAAATCAGTGGCAGAACTGAGGCTAGAACCCTTGGGCCCACTTGCTAATGCAGGAGGCAGCTACCTGTTGCCCAGCACAGGGGAGGAGCGAGGCTGTAACGGGACCAGGCTAGACACCCAAACCACTCATTAGCTCATTAGTCTGGGCCGTGGCGGCTGCCGCCCATGGGCCCTGGCACCAGCCCCTCCCCACAGAAGGGGGGCCACAAAAACCCAGCAGAGACACTCAGTGATGACCACCTTACATGGCCTGCACAGGAGGGAGCCTGGGGGACTGGTGTCACCTGACTCCAACCCCACCCCTACCCCCTGCTCCAACCTGGGAGCCCTCCCCACTGATCCTGCTTCTGGGCGTCTGGCTCTGATGTCTTCTGTGGATTAGGTAAATCAGATGATGAGGGAGGGAACTCCAGCCAATCCAGGGTTCAATCTTTGTTCTTATTCTTCTGCCTCTTCTTTTCTTATCCCCTGGGCTTGCTGGGTCTCCTCTTTTGGGAAAGCCCCACTTGAGTTCCCATGATCTCGCAGGCTTGAAAAGGAATGTGTGAAGACTGGCAGGGCTGGCTGATGCACAAAGAGGAGAATCAGACCTGGGAAGGGAGTCTTGAGAATCTTAGGTCCATCCTCTCCTCTGTAGGTGGGGGAAACTGAGGCCCTGCAACCCATCAGTGATGGAACCGGGAGCCGTGACTCAAGGGCTTTTGGTTCCAAGGCCAGGGCTGTTTCTAGCCACTCTTCTGACCAGGAGTCAGCAAAGTCCTGGGGGTCAGAGCTGGACCACTGGGACTTCTCCTTTAGGCTGCTGTGGCAAAGGCTTTGGGAGAAGGGGAGACTCAGGTGAGAGCAGGAAAGCAAGCCTGATGTCTCAGGCTGTGGTGAAGTCTGGCTAGTGATGTCCGTTTGACCAACGACCTGTGTCCTCTCCATCTGCAGATCCTCACGGCCACTGTGGACAATGCTAATGTCCTCCTGCAGATAGACAATGCCCGGCTGGCTGCTGATGACTTCCGGACCAAGTGAGTTTGCAGTGGTGGCTCAGGACGTCCAATCTTCCCAGGCTGGGGCATTTTCATGTTCCCTAAGCAGATCTGGCAAGTTGCCAGGATGGCCACGTGAAAACCCCTTGGGGTGCTTGTAAAAATACAAGCTTCTTGGGCCCCACCCTTGGAGTTCTGATTCAGTTATTCTTAATAGGCTACCTGAGTGATTCTGATCCACAGCCAGGTTTGGGTGCCATTGCTTTAGGGAGAGGTGTTCCCTACTTCCCCACCTGCCCTTGAAGTGCAGGAGGCAGTCGCAGTTGGAGTCCTGCCTGCTGTTGGTTGTGGGGCCAGAAGCATCCCCCCTCCCCGAGTTCTACAGCCTGAAGAACTGCTTTATTCCCTGCCCCCAGGAATGCTCAGATCGGAGTCATCAATGGGTGCTGTGTCCAACCATGCCATTTTCAAGATGGACTCCCTAAACTACCCACAGCGGGGGCTGGTTGTGGGAAGACGCTGCAGGGGGCAGAGAACAAAGCCTTCAAGTGTGGCCCGGATGGGTGTCTCATTCCTTTTCTCTCGGGTCATTTCAGGTACGAGACAGAGCTGAACCTGCGCATGAGCGTGGAGGCCGACACCAACGGCCTGCGCCGGGTGCTGGACGAGCTGACCCTGTCCAGAGCCGACCTGGAGATGCAGATCGAGAGCCTGAAGGAGGAGCTGGCCTACCTGAAGAAGAACCATGAGGAGGTGAGGGCCGGCTTAGAAGATGAGCTGGGAGGGAAGGGATGGAATTGAGATGGGGGAGGGCAATGCTCAGACCAGGAACATCTCTGACTGGGGAACTACAGTGAGGATCCTGACTGCGGACTGTGCTTTGGTTGTGCAGGAGATGAACTCTCTGAGAGGCCAGGTGGGTGGAGATGTCAACGTGGAGATGGACGCCGCCCCTGGCGTGGACCTGAGCCGCATCCTGAACGAGATGCGCGACCAGTACGAGAAGATGGCAGAGAAGAACCGCAAGGACGCCGAAGACTGGTTCTTCAGCAAGGTGGGTGTCATCCCGGGTGGAAGGGACCCAGAAGACTGGCCTTCCAGGTACTTCTAGTGTGAATGTTTTTTTTTCTTTTCTGCAGACAGAGGAGCTGAACCGAGAGGTGGCCACCAACAGCGAGCTGGTGCAGAGTGGCAAGAGCGAGATCTCGGAGCTCCGGCGCACGGTGCAGAACCTGGAGATCGAGCTGCAGTCCCAGCTCAGCATGGTAGGCGAGCTAGCTGCCAGGCATGGATTGGACTCAGGACTAGGCAGGAGGGAGTGACTACCCTCATTGATCCCTGACTCCCTGATCTTTCCCTCCCTCACAGAAAGCATCCTTGGAGAACAGCCTGGAGGAGACCAAAGGCCGCTACTGCATGCAGCTGGCCCAGATCCAGGACCTGATCGGCAATGTGGAGGAGCAACTGGCCCAGCTGCGCTGCGAGATGGAGCAGCAGAACCAGGAATACAAGATCCTGCTGGACGTGAAGACGCGGCTGGAGCAGGAGATCGCCACCTACCGTCGCCTGCTGGAGGGCGAGGACGCCCAGTGAGTGCACCGCCCTCCAGCCCAGTCCTGTCCCTCTTCCCCATTCACCTGTTCTACTCCCTGTGTCTAATGATCTTGCCCTTTTCTGTCTTCACAGCCTCTCCTCCTCCCAGTTCTCTTCTGGCTCTCAGTCCTCCAGAGACGGTAAGACCTTCCTCCTCATCAGGCCTGGACATCACCACTTCCTGTCTCCCAGCAGGTCTAGGGAGTTGGCTTTTTGAGGGGCTGAGCTAGAGTTTTCTCACCCAGGATCCCTAATAAACCTCTTGGGGAAGGAGAAGCCATTTTCTAAATCTTCCTTAGTGTTAGGAGCTGGTGGCCTCTACTTTTTACTTCTGTCCCCTGGTGTCTGTGGCAGACCCCATGGTTCTAGTGGTCAGCACCAAGGACAGCCCCCCCTCCCCCCCCCCCCCCCCCCCCCCCCACCACCTCGGCCCCAAGTGACTCTTCCCCTGAGACCAGTCCACTTGGGTTGATCTGGACTGAACCAGTCTGGTCCGAGTCTGTAAGAGCCTCCAGTCTGAGGACACAAACTCTGCTCCTGACCTTAGGGAGCTCTAGTCTGAAAAAAATGTGTTGATGGTATCAGTGCTAGGATAGGGCAGTGAGTGAAGGGATAGTCAGGGTAGAGGGCAGCAGGGAGATAGTTCATTTAAGTCCCATCAGCCCTCTGGTCTCCCCACTCTGTTTCTCCACTGCCTGTCCTCTGCTGGTAACACCCTCTGTTCCCTGTTCCCCAGTGACCTCCTCCAGTCGCCAGATCCGCACCAAGGTCATGGATGTGCACGATGGCAAGGTGGTGTCCACCCACGAGCAGGTCCTTCGCACCAAGAACTGAGGCTGCTCAGCATCGCTCAGGCCTAGGAGGCCCCCCATGTGGACACAGATCTCACTGGGGGATCCCCTCTCTTGCCCGCCAAGCACTTCACACTTGAGTCCTTCCTCACCCTTTCCCCCTCCTGGCAATCAATAAAGCTTCATTGTGAGTTGCACAACTCCCGCCTCTGCCTGGTCATTGTCAGGAGTGGAGGTGGGGAGAAAGCGGGGGAAGCATCTCTTTGGAGCTTAGCACCTGGCTGCGGCCTCTGGGACTGGGAGAAAGGGCCTGGGGGTAGGCTGGGCTCAGGTCCTGGGATGGATTTCCTCATCTCGAAAGATACAGATAGAAGTATGTCCTAGGTCGTTCGTGGTGTCTCCCAGGGCATGGAGGAACATTCATTCACTTACTCATTCATTCGTTTACTCACTTATTCATTGGTTTGTTTATTCACTTGCCAATAACGTGCACACAGCATGCCTTTTGTGTGCCAGGCACTGTGAAAGGTTAAAGATTTTTTTTTTTTTAAACAATTTGTCATCAGGGATTTCTTTGAGAATATACCGAAAGCTATAGATCTTCTCTCCTCCCCCAGCCCAATAAGAACACACACACTTGCACATAACTCATGAGGTTCATGGGTCCCCTAAACTTATCAGTGGAGGTCCAGAAACCTAGTAAGAACTCATGCTTTATTGAGAAGTTGTCTCCCTCCATCCCACCTGCTCTTGCCTCTAGAGCTGGGGCGGAACCAGCCTGCTATCAGTTGACGTAGTGCAGGTTGATTATCATCTCCAAGCCTCCTTTTCCCTGTCTGTAAAGTGGGTACAATGACACTACCTACTTCATGGGCTTTTTGTGAGGATTTGCTGGAAGAATGCATGAAGCCCCTTAGCACAGGGCCTGGCACTGTGCAGGCTCATTCACTGTGAACAATACTGGGTGAGTTACCTCTCGTGTGTGGTGATTCTCCATCTATGATGAGGGCAGTTTTACAGGCTTTGGGAACAGACTGACTGGATTCTAACACTGGCTCTGTTTTGTATTAGCTCTGTGATCTTAGAGACTTTGTTTCCTCACTTACCTAGTTGGCATGGTGAACTCAGCTTCTTGGAGTTACTATGGGAATCCAGTAAATGAATGCACATTAAGAACCAGGTTGTATGTTGCAGGAGACTTCTCTGGTGGAAAGTGTCTTTCTTTCTGTAGGGGGCTGGAAAAGAGGGAGAAAGGGGAGGATCTCACCTGAGTGCATAGTGAAGATTCCAGAGGTTGGGTAGGGCTCATGGCCTTGAGCTAGGAAAGAGTTGACTAGTCACTGTGTCAATTTCAAGAGCTCATTCATTTGGCTCCGTGAATGAAACTTCAAGGCGGAACCAAGGATGGGACCAGGGTTAAAGAAAGTCTTAGTTCTTGAGAGCAAGGGATCTGGGATCTTGAGAGCCCAGGCTCTGGAATTAGACACCTTGGGTTGGAGTCCTGGCTCCCACACGGACTAGCCTGGAAGAATTTGGAAAAGATCCTCTTTTACAAAATAGGGAATGAAAACCCTTACCACATAAGGCCAATGGTAGATTGGATGATCTCATGCAAGAAAGAGTTTAGCATTGTGTGTGGCACATAGTTGGTGCTCTATAAATGGCAGAGTAATAGGGTGAGTTATTAGGAATTGGAATGAAGCGATGTTGGTTTCTCTTCACCTCATCTTCACCCCAGGGAAGAGAGGCCTGCTTTGTGTTCCTGAAACTCTGGGATGTCTTTTTACCTGAGTTTTGGCATTAGGAAGGGTTTATCTGGGGTGACGTCTGGGGGAGGGTGCTCCATTCTGGAGATGAATGATTAGTTTTGGAAGTATGAGGGGACCACTCAGGGAGGAGGGTGTTGGAAGGAGTTTCCTTGGATACTGGGAAGGGATGGTTTTGTGGCCCTAAGAGTGATAAGACCCACATGATATCCTTAGGAATGCCAGACCCCAGGGACTAGTATTCCCAGCTGGGCAATGAACTCATGTATGGCAGGAACTGAGGGAGTGGTTCCCATTTGGGAGTCCACATGGACCTGGGAAAAGAGCCAAACCTTCCATCCTTCCATGAAGATGGAAGCCTAGAACATTCCAGATTGTGTAAGAATTCCCAGACATCACTCTGCTGTGGAGATGGTGGCAGATTAAAGTTTCCACCCCCAAAAGAGATCTGCTTTAGAGGAATAGAGAATGTGAGATTTTTTAGACTTGAGTGTGGTGTGGTGAACTTCCCCTCCTCTTGGCTGGCTACCATTAAATCTGTTTGCAGGGAATATAGGGGGAGTGGGCGTGCTTGATGGTAACGATGGTGGCTGGAGGCTACCTGGTTGAAAGCAGGTTCAATAGTGGGAGGGAAGGAACTCAAACAGTGGGCCTTGAGGCGGTTCCACCCTGTCTGGGCCCCACAGGGAAAGAGCAGACAGAGCCGTCATGCCAGAAGCTCACATGGAGACCTCCCTCTCTGGGGTCCCTGACCACTATATTGCACTGGGAAGAATGGAGTCAACGCTTTGAGTCCTGCTGCTGACCCATGATCTTGTTCACAAGGTCTGGCACCACAAGAACCGCCTAAAGACCAGGGCCAGACTCTGACGACAATAGCAAGACTGCCTCCCGACAGCCACCCCGGATTTGAACCATAGGAAACCAGGAAAGTGACTCCACAGCACAGTCTAGTGGAGGCAGAAGGAATTGCCTGGGGGATGCCTGGGGCAGGTCACGTGGCTTCTCTGGCTCCCTTCTGCCTCTGCCATTTGGCAGCAGTGGTCCTCTCTCCACGCCCTCTCAGAGTACAGAGGGGCAGTGCTGGAGGAGTGCGGGCGACTGCTCCCCCAACCTCCTCAACTTAGAGGGATGGTGGCCTGCTCGAGGTCATACAGACTGAAAGTGGACCAGGCGCTCAGGTCTCTGGTCCTTGACCAGGCTTGTGCTTCCTTCCTGCTGTGTTCTGGCTCAGGGATAGGACCAGGCTGAGAGCCCCGCCGGACCAGTATGAATTTTTTCCTGGCTGACTCCGAGGTTTTTGTCTTATGGTTGGGCCCACCTTGAAATACTGGGTCCTCCTTAGTTTTGGGGGCCCTTTTTATTGTGAAAGGAACTCAGCTGTGTCCAGGGAAATTGATGGGCCTAAGTAGCATGTCAGCCTGTGGTTACCTGATTTGGTGAAAGGCTCTTCCTCAAGGCCACCAGTACCTGATTTGGGTAATGTAGCCAAACTAGTCCTACAACTGAGTATCAGAGAGGGCAGCCCCAAGGACGTCCTAGGCCCAGGAGGCTGGAGGTCCTGATGTCGCAGCCTGGGCCACTTCACTGAGCTTGGATGGTGCCACAGAGGGGACACAGGGATGCTAGGGACTTCCAGGGCAAGGGCCTGGCCTCGGGCAGACAGGACACGCACCAGCAGCTCCTCCTTTGCCCTTTGCTGGGCCAGCACTTTCCTGCAGGGACTCCCCTGTGTGGTACCATCAGCTGTAGGGCCAGCCCTGGGAAAGGAAGCTTTTTCCTTGGAGGTATCCTTCCAAACTTTGGGGCATCTCGGCACGAGAGAAAGGGTAAAAAGAGACACAGAGATAGAAACAAATGCATATAGACAGAGAGACAGAGTCAGAGACAGAGAGAGACAAAGAGAGAGTCAGGAACAGAGACAGAGTCAGAGACAAGAGTGAAGGCTTTGGGCTAGGACTAGGCAGTGAAGACCATTCATTCATTCATTCACTCACTCACACACATTTATTGAAATGTGCTCTTTCATGAGTGAAGGAATATGGGGGGCATTGAGACAGACTGAAACAAGGAGAGAGGCCAAGTGAAGAGGAAGGTAGAGAGGGCCCCAGAAGGGGTGTGAGGCTGGGGATGGAGAGGAGCCCTGAACCGTGTGTCCGTCTTAGCTCCCACTCACTGGAGCATAAGCCCTGTTCTACCTTTTGTTCATTTAGCTCTGTGGCTGTGGCCAAGACACTTGGCCTCTCTGAGCCTCAATTTAGTCACCTGTAAAATGATCTAAAATTAGTATCTACCTCATTAAACAATTGTGAGGATTAAATACAACGGGGCAGGCAAAGCAATGGGGTCTTGTCTGGAGCCCTGGAGGTTTCTTGATGGAAGAAATCATGGTCCTCCAAACTTTGTGTGCCCTCCTCTCCTACCCCCACTGAGCACAAGTCCTCGATCTTACTAGGAGCTCAACAGACCAGAGGGGTAGACTAATAACAAGAGAGAGGGCTGATAACCCAAATTGTCCACAGGGTTCCAGGGGAATTTAGGGGGCAGGCACAGTGTCACGGGCAGGAACATGTCCCACTAGGTGCTGGACCCACACAAGTAGCTTTACATTAGCTCTTTTAAGCTTTACCATCAACCCTTTAGCCACACTGGCCTTTTGCCTTTGCAGTCATGTCGCTCCTTTCTACCTCAGGATGTTTGCACATGCTGTCTATGCCTTCCCTAGGATGCTCCTCTTCTGGCCTACTCCTACTCACTCTTTACTTAAGTGTCTTTTTTCCAGGGAGGCCCTCCCCAATCTCCCAGATGGATTTCATCTTCATTACATACTCCCCATTTTTCTACCAACCCGGTTTTGAACTATACATTTCTTCTTGAGGATCTGTTTTATTCCGTAACTGTCCAAGAAGGCAGGGGCAAATGTCCAGTTTGCTCACCGCTTTATCCCTAGCACTCAGGACAATGCCTGGAATAGAGCAAGCACTTAAGAAAAGAATCCCAACTTACAGTGGGGAAATTGAGATTCAGTGAGGGGAAGCAACTTTCCCCAAATGAATGGAAGAACTTGGCTTTGGACTCAGAACTGTCTGGCTCCAGACAGCTCTGGTTCAGAGCACCTCTTTGCTAGGTATGTCCTGGCACCCTTGCCCAGGGCCCCTTGTGTCATGGGTTCTGGCTATGTGGGGTGGTGGCAGTCGCCTAAGATGTGAGGATAGAAGTGTTGGCAAACAGGTGAAGGCGCCTGACCTTGAGCCAGCAAGCAGTCCCTGCCTAGATGGGTAATGGAGGCCCTGGCCGGCGGGCCCACGCTTGCCTCCCAGAACAGCCATGCACGATGACTCAGGGTGCTCCCTGGGCCCCACCTGGGGCTCAGTGACACAGCAAGTGTGAGGTGTGAGCGGCTGGTTGCAGGCAAGCCTGAGGAATTCTGTCCTTGCCCCCTCAGTCCCCAGCCCCCTTCCCTGCTGCCCTCTGGGAACACCTTGTAGGTGGATCTGGTTTCCTCTCTGCTCCTCTGTTTGCCTGAATCTGAGCAGTCCCTTGTGTCCCACTCCCCCCACCCACTGTGGGCAGGGCCTGCACTGCCGGGGTTGGTGTGGTGGACAGGTGTGGATTGTGGCCTTGGCCTTGGGGACCCGCCCTGGGTCTCAGGCGCCAGGGTGCCCTGAGCAGAGTGTGCGTCATTTCTCACTCGTGCTCTGGAGGTTTCCTGTAGGAGGGGTTTCAGTTGGGACTCGAAGCCTGCCCTGAGCCCTGAGAGGGTATGAGAGTGAGCTAGAAGAAATCACTCACCCAGGCCAGGGCTCTGTGAGCCTCCCCCATCCCTGAGCACCTCTTCCGTGGTCTGGATCCCTGTGACAGGGAACTTGGTGGGGGGTGGAGGGAGGGGACGGTGCCCAGGGGCTACGGGAGGAGGGCCTCATTTCCGGGCCATAGGACTGTCCAGCACAGCAAGCTCCTCTTGACACTGGAAGTAGAGCCAGATGTGGAGGGCATTGGCAGATGTGGGGAGCAGGGCCGCCCATGGGGAACAGTGGGGCATTCATCCATCAACCCCTCCTGGTGAGCCCTGATGCCTGCGCTGTATTTATGGCCCCTGACAACCATGTGTGGGCGGCTTCTCATGAGGAGACTGAGACCAAGGTCCCCGGGCTGGGAGGCAGCCCCTTCTTTCTCTACTCCACGGCGGGGCCTCCTGAGCCCCAATGAAGAGTGCCAGATGGAGGGAGCAGAGAGACCGAGAGAGAGCTTGAGAGAGGGTGGCAAGCCCTGGAGCAGATGCGCAGGGACAGCCCGGAGGTGGGTGAAAGGCCTGGACTTTGTAGCCCTCAGGGAAGAGCAGGGCTGGCAGTGACCAGGGTTCCCTCAGTGTAGGTAGAAAATTGACCAGATAAGTCCAAAATTCAGGGGAGAGTCAGCTGTGACAGTCAAGCACATGCACTGTTAAGTCCTCACCTCGCTGTCCCCCGGCAGGTGGGTGTCTTGTCCCCATCCGCAACTCCCCCCCCCTGCCCAACGCAGGCAGCCCCGGAATTCTGCAGGTTGCCACATGCTGCTCTGAGCTGTGTGTGGGTTCGGGCCACCAGGAAGGTGGAGGGAGGAGGTGGTTGAGGACAGGGGTTGGAGGGCTCTGGACCCCGGCTGGAAATGGGCTCTCTCACCAAAGCCACCTGGGTAGAGGTACCCCAGCTGGAAGCTTCTGGTCAGGGAGGAAGGTCCCAACTGTCAGGCCTGGATGTTTTGGGCCATCCCCACCCCGACATGAATGCCTCTGCTGAGCATGCACATGCAGGACCCCAGAGGGCCTGTTTTTCTGGCTCTGGCTTCCCCTTCTCACCCAGCTCTGCCAACCCCTCCTCTGTCCGGCTCCAGCATCTTGGACATGGGGTGCACAGCCCGGGGTGACAGGCTCACACAGGGACCAGGGGAGGAGATAAAAAAGGCCAGGGCCTTCCCAGGGCTCCAATCACATCTCAAGCAGGTGCTGGGCTCGCCAGAGAGCTTGGCAGGAGCCTGGGAAAGGTTTACAAACAACACGCTTGCCACCATCCGTGGCGTAAGTTTCCCGTGTCTTAGGCATTCACACAATGCCATCAAGATTTTTTTGAACTCCCTGTTTAACTTTTTATTTGACATTTAACATTTTATATTAATGTTTTGTATCACCCATTTAAATAGTTACTGCATTTTGGTACATCAACTCACCTGTCATTTTAACAAATACATGCTTATGAAGGAAGTCCTATACTACTCTGTTACTACCAAAAAATGAAAATCAGAATCACTTGCTGGAAATAGAAGGAAATGATATAAGTAAATACTTAACTTCTAACTAGATGCTGTTGCTTCCTGTAGGTTCTGAGCCCAAGGCCAGCTTTGGTTTGTGAAATGGCGATTGGCGACTAGGGAGGTATGTTGAAGGGGCTGTAGGGTCCAACTGGGATTTTCTCCTTGACTGATCGGAAGGTTGAAAAATAGAAAAAGGGATGTTTTCTTCACCATGTGACTCAATATTATTTCATAGTCTCCATGCATTGCTTAAAAGTGTCTCAAGAAACACTGGTCCTTTATGAAGCCTGAGCATCCTGTAGCTACAGCCCAGAGGTCATCGGCTTTTCCAGAAGCTGTTGCTGACCCCCTGGTGTCTTTCTTCTCACCTGTAGATCTTAGCCTCTCCTACCTGGAATACAAGTTATCCTTCCTTTACTCCATATGTGTTGGGATCTTACTTGGATGAGACATGGTGCTGAGCACTGGGACAAGGACCAGTTGAACAATGGAGCAAAGTGCAAAGCCAGAGGAAGAGGATGCAGGAGGGCTTCATGGAAGAGGGGACACACAAATGGTTCGCCAAAGATGAGTAGGAGTCTCTGGGTAGAAAAGATGGAGGGATATTTGAATTGCAGCAAACTGGAAGCTCTGAGCATTATCTGAGGTTTGAGGGGCATTCGGGAGCATTGCAGGATTTGGTTAGGGGGTCTGGGAAACGATGGAGGATAAGGCTGGGATGGAAAGATCAGTATGAGCCTTGAGTGCCAGGAAGGTGGACCTTATCTTGGAGGTGAAGGGAAGTGACTGGAGTGATGTGGTCAAGTCTGGGTTTGGAAAGACCACCCTTGCTGCTGTGTGGAGGAGGAGTCAGGACTGAGAGAGGCAGGGAGAGCAGCTATGAGCCGATGGCAAAGATCCAGGTGAGGGCAGAGTCCAGAGGGCTGCTGGGGTTGAATGACCAGAGGCAGTCACACCATTTCTCGAGCACTTCTCATGGGTCTCTACCTAGGAGACGGGCACCCCATTAACAACATCCTTTTACAGAGGAGGGAGCAGAGGCACGGAGCACATACATAACTTGCCAGAGTCACACAGCTTGTGAGTGGGGAGCTGGGGTTGACTCAGGTAGTCTGGCACCAGAGCCCCCCACCTTCCTTATCTCTGTCTTCTGGTCTTGCTCACCAGAACATGCTTCTCACTTTCTGGCCGGAGTAGGGGGCTTGCAAGTTCCAGGAGGGCTGGAAAAGCCACACATCTCTGTATCCCTCCCAGTATTCAGTACAGGCTAGGCAATCAACCAAGGTCTATTCCATAGCCCCTGCTGGGCCCTGCTGGAGGACCAGGACAGTCGAGCCCCTTGCCTTCGTCCTCAAAGGTCAGCCAGCACCAGCACCGTTTTATGTATTTGGTCCTTCTCCTGCGTCTTTTGTGTGAGCCCCGGTTGCCATTTCCGAGTGCTGGTGGTCATGTTGCTTTGTCACCGTCTTGGCCTCTCTGCTATGCCACTTGTCTCCTTCATCAGACTGGAATCTCTGGGAGCAAGGACTGGACTCCCCATCAGACCGGGGCTCTGAGAGGGCAGGGCTGGTCTTCTCGCCCTCACTGGCTGCTCTCTGCGGGCAGGGTACAACTCCTTAGTACCCCAGTCCTACCACCCACACAGCGGGCACTAAGTTGGGAGCAGGGACGGGTGCAGACAGTGATAATCATCAATGTGGGAGGTGACTCTGCTCCTGGGAGTTTCCCTCCCAGAGGGGCTAAGCCTCAGACCTGCTGTCAGGCCAGCCAGAGACCAAACCCCAAGATCTAGGTCACCCCCTTGGCAGCAGAGCTGATTTATGGCACCCCTGACAGCCTAATATCACCAAATTACCCCACACAATGGAGAGAGGCTGGGCTGCCTCTGGGCAGTCACCAAAGGACGCTGAGCCTGGGGCAGCCCTGCCGCCTCCTGATCCCAGACCTCCTTCATGTCCGAAGGGGGAGGCTGGTGCAGACAGAGGGCACACCTAGGCGTGCCACCTTCAGCTGGGGGTATAAGTAAGAAGGCCTGGGGATGGCTTGGTACCCTGCACTCGGGAGCTAGCAGCGCTCCAACGACTGCTTCCTACCCGACGAGCCTGCCATGAGTTGCAGACAGTTCATGTCCTCCCCGTGGAGCCGCAGCAGCTCTGGGGGCAGCGGGGGCAGCATGATGTCCTCCTTCAGCCGCATGAGCTGCTCAGGAGCTGGTGGAGGAGGGGGCCGGTTCAGCTCTTCCAGTAGCTATGGAGCCGGGAGCTCTGGGGCCTGTGGGAGGGGAGGTGCTGGCAGTTTTGGCTCCAGCTACGGTGGGATGTCTGGGGGAGGCTTTAGTGCTGGTAGCTTTGGTGGACGTTCTAGGGGCTTTGGTGGTGGTTCTGGAGGATGCTTTGGGGGCTCTGGGGGCTTTGGTGGTAGTTCTGGGGGAGGTTTTGGAGGTGTTTCTGGAGGAGGTTTTGGAGGTGTTTCTGGAGGAGGCTTTGGCGGTATTTCTGGAGGAGGCTTTGGTGGTGGCTCTGGAGGAGGCTTTGGAGGTGGTTCTGGAGGAGGTTTTGGGGGGTTTGGCAGTGGCTTTGACAGTGGTGCCGGTGGTATTCTGGGTGCTGATGAGAAAACCGCCATGCAGGACCTCAATTTCCGGCTGGCCTCCTACTTGGATAAAGTGCAGGCACTGGAGAATGCCAACAAGGAACTGGAGAATAAGATCCGGGAATGGTATGACAAGCAGGGACCCAGGACCTTCCACAGGGACTACTCGCCCTACTATGACACTATTGAAGACCTCAAGAACCAGGTAAGTGGGGAAACTCTCTTCCCTTTCTCCTGGTCTCTCTGTATCTCTCTCTCTCTCTCTCTCTCTCTCTCTCACACACACACACACACACACACACTTACATGCTTCATCTTTCAAAAAGGTCAGATGTTAGACCCTAGGCTTAGGTAATAGGGAATCCATTTTTTAAGAAACATTATGCTTTCATCAAAAACATAATGTTTGGTTCTTGATGGTACCAGGGCTGGGATTTTGGCCTGCGCTCTGGGCTTTCACCATCATGTTCCACACTTTCAGAGTCTGAACAGAGCAGAAAAGAGGCTTAGATGAACGTGGGTGAACCTGGGACTGGATGTAGGGGGTCTCCTCCTGGCCTGGCCAGATTGGAAATGAAGAGGCAGTGTGGAGGGAGCACAGAGATGGAGGAACTCTGCTGAGAGCCAGTGATGCAGTCCTGGGTCTGCCATCAATTCACTGTGTGATCTTGGGAAACCTGATGCCCTCTCTGCACCTGTTCTCCTATGTATTTAATGCAGAGGATGGGCAGACCAGCTCTTAGGTCCCTGTTGATTTGAAACTTCTATAATCACATGAAAAACAGGTAAGACTTCTACTGCCCCCAAACAGGTAGGTCATATGGCTCAAGAGAGGAGAAAATCTGTGCCTGCCTCTCCCCTCACTCTCTCAGAATTTAGAGCTTTCTAGTTTGGGAAATTAGAAGCTGTATTTCTTCCTTCCTACTACTCTGGGACCTCTATAGAGGCTTGTCTCAATCTTTCCAGGTACACATGCTAGTTGTTTACGTGATGAACAGGATCTAGAACTCTGGGGATAGAAGTAATCAATCCACTCTTCCATTCTTCCCCATGTTTCCCCCATCTGCCCACCCACCCACCATCCATCCATCTATCCACTCATCCATCCATCCTAATGTCCATCTATCCATTTATTCATTCAGTCAATTTAATGAATGACTACCTTCAGTGTTGCCCTTGGCAGACATAGTGATGTAGCAGACTTGGTCTCTGTCTTGAGGAGCTCACAGTCTAGCCAATTTGCAGTTCCCACCTGTTCCCCTTGCCTTTACAAATTCTGATAAATAGCCTCTAGATATCCTGTTTCTTCTACCCCAAACCTCTTCCATCTATTTATCCATGTGGAATCTTAGCTGCACAGGGACAAATTCAGTTGTCACCTCCTTCCTGAAATCTTTCTTGATCTCCTATAGCCATATGTCATCTTTCCTTTCCTTGAGTTCTTCTATGATAACTTTGGACGTGGTAGTTGACTGTGGGCTCCTTGAGGAGCAATATCTCATTGATCTCTAAACTCCACAGTGTCTTTTGTAATAGATCTTTAAATATTTGTTGAGTGAATGAATGAATGAATGAATGCCACACTGAACATCCTTGCTGAAGCCGATGAGAGTTCTGTGGGTCGTACCAGCTGTTGGAAGCTCCTTCTACCTCTTAAGCGTCTTCCTGGATGGAGTCCTCATCTCTTACGGATTTGCCTGGCTTCTTGCCCTCCCAGCAGGGAATCATAGCAGGGGAGCATGAATTCCATGCCATCTCCTCTTTTTTTTTAGATTGTGAACATCACAGTGAACAGTAATAAGACTCTCTTGGATCTTGACAACACTCGCATGACACTGGATGACTTCAGGATGAAGTGAGTTCTGCTCCCACTCCCTCTGCTGTCATCAGTCTTTCCCCACCCTGTAGTGTTCTGAAGTTCCCTATAGGGACAGGTGCCCTCATTCCCTACTGTGGCTGGTGTGCAGGTATGAGATGGAGAACAGCCTACGACAAGGAGTGGATGCTGACATCAATGGCTTGCGGAAGGTGCTTGATGATCTGACCATGCAAAAGTCTGACATGGAGATGCAGTATGAGTCTCTGCAGGAGGAAATGATGGCCCTCAAGAAGAATCATGAGGAGGTATGGCGCTGGGTACTTGTGGCTTATTGAGGAGAGGGAGGAACAGAAATGCAGAGACAGTGAGGGGACAGCTATGGGGCACTGCTTGGGAGACACCCTCTCCCTGACATATGAGGACACTTCCAGCGCCTCCTTTGCACTGCCTATGATGGTAGTTGTGCTTTGCCTTCACAACTGTGCCTCCTTTTTGAACCTCTGGGGAGAGAGAAGGTGAAGGCTATAAGTTGGTGGAGAGGATCTCACCCCTTGACTTCACATCTCCTTTGTTCCTGGCAGGAGATGAATCAGCTGACTGGGCAGAACTCTGGAGATGTCAGTGTGGAGATAAATGCTGCTCCTGGCAAAGATCTCACCAAGATCCTCAATGACATGCGTGAGGAGTATGAGCGGATCAGTGCTAAGAACCGCAAGGACATTGAGGTGCAATATGAGACTCAGGTGAGCAGAGTGGGCTGTCCATTCGATCTCTCTCTCTCTTCCATGGATCCCTCCACTCCTCCACCCCATCTCTCTATTCGCCCACCCCTCCATCTCTTAGTTCAGCTGTCACCTATCCATCTTCATTCATTAAACCACAAACACAATTATTGGGTAGCTTGTCAGTAGCAGGTTTTATGTGAAATCCTGATGTCTCAGAGATGAGCCAGATAAGACTGCTGCCCTCAAGAAGCTCATGGTTTATTACATATGTGAACCAGGCAGAGCATGAACAACTCATGTAAGGCTATGTGCCCTCAGAATCTAGTAGAGGTACATAGTATGCCTCTCATGCCACACAGCTCTCTGATGACTCCCTTCCTCCTTGGGCCTCCAGTGCTTAGCATAGACCCTGGCACACAAGAGCATGGTCTATAGTGTGTGTGTGTTTGGGGGTCAGTTTGAAATAAGGTTAGAAAGGTGGTTTGGGGACAAGTGTGAAGAGTCTTGAAGCCTTGCTGAGAAGGAATGTTCAGTTGGGGGAATTTGATTACCCTGGCTGGCTAGCAGACCCAGAACTCAGGATTACTTGTCTTTGTTTTTGGTTCACTCTTGGCCCCAGAGGTAAAGGTCCTGATGGGGGGTGGGTGCAGAAACTTGCCCATGGAAATCTCTGGTCCAGCCTGGTTCTCATTGAGCTCTTGAATTTTCAGATGAGCCAGATGGAGCAGGAGGTGATGACCAGTGGCCAGGAGATGGAGTCCAACCACAAGGAGGTGACCCAGCTCCAGCGCAGCATTCAGGAGATGGACATTGAGCTGCAGTCTCAGCTCAGCAAGGTTGGTAGTTCTGCTCTAGCCCCTCTGTCAGGGTGAAGCACTGAAGGCTTGGCATGATCCCTGGAGTGGGAAGGGGAGGAGCTATGATGTAGCATCCCTCTTATAGCCTCCTTCTGCCTCCTAGAAATCGGCCCTGGAGAAGTCCTTGGAAGACACCAAGAACCGCTACTGTGGCCAGCTGCAGCAGTTGCAGGGGCAGATCAGTAACCTGGAGGGCCAGCTCACTGAGATCCGGCAAGAGATTGAATGCCAGAATCAAGAATACAGCCTTCTGCTCAGCATTAAGACACGGCTGGAACAGGAAATTAAGACCTACCGCATCCTCCTTGAGGGTGGCCAGGAGGACTTGTAAGTTCCCCGGGACTCTGTGGAATCCCTAGGAATTTCTATGCTCCTGACACTACATCTGTCCCTCTAGATAGAGGCAGCTGGGGAAGTTCCTGTACACAAGGGTCTGATGGGTTGAGGACTTCTTCATGCTGTAAAGGAACCTCAAGGCATTTGGGTTTTGGGAAAGGAGGTTGGTAAAGATGAGAGAAGGGACTAGTCCTTGCTCCAGGGAGGGGGAAGCTCTCTCTTCAAGTTGTGATGCCAAGAGGCCTGTCCTCTGCTTTGCAGAAGGAAACCTTAGGAAGACTCATATTTGGGTCTTGACTCTGTCCAGGTACATCCTTGAATATGTATGTGGGGTCACTAATTTTTCTTTCTGTGTTATCTTTTCTTCTCAGTGAATCTCATGAATCTGGACGAAGCCACTTTGGAGATGGCAGAAATAGATATCAAGGTGGAAGTGGAGGCAGTCATGGAAGAGGATCCCGGGGAGGAAGTGGTGGCAGCTATGGAGGAGGAAGTGGAGGCAGCTATGGTGGAGGAAGCAGTTCTGGAGGAGGAAGTGGAGGCAGCTATGGTGGAGGCAGCAGCTCTGGAGGAGGAAGTGGAGGCAGCTACGGAGGAGGAAGTGGAGGCAGCCATGGTGGAGGAAGTAGCTCTGGAGGAGGAAGTAGAGGCAGCTATGGTGGAGGAAGTAGTTCTGGAGGAGGAAGTGGAGGCAGGGGAGGAAGTGGAGGTAGTTATGGTGGAGGCAGTAGCTCTGGAGGAGGAAGTGGAGGCAGCTACGGAGGAGGAAGTGGAGGCAGCTATGGTGGAGGCAGTAGCTCTGGAGGAGGAAGTGGTAGTGGCTATGAAGAAGGCAGTGGATTCAAAGGAAGTGGAAGATCATCTCAGTCCCAGTCCTCTTCCTCCAAATCTGGTGAATGTGATGATAAACAAGGTAAGGGACAACTCTAGCTTGTGAGGTCAGGGGGCATGGGTTTTAAGCTGTCAAGTTACCACCCCTTTTTGAGTATCTTTGAGCTTTCTGGGAAATGAGTATTCTGAACAGAACTAGATTTTAGGGAGGTGTATACACTCTAGTGAGGTGTAATACATTTGCCCTTGTTTCTGAATTATCATTCATTAATTTTGACAGAGTTTTGGGTGAGGCTAGGACAAAATCTACACATGTTTTGAGTCTCAATAGCATAGGAGATGGGTTGGAAAGTGTGCATTATCTTATATATTTCCCACCACACCCTATGAGATGGGTATTGTTTTACCTATTTTAGAGATAAGGAAAATGAGGTTCAGAGAAGATATGTAGCTTATTCAAGGTCATACAACTAACAATTGAGGGACTCACCTCTGTGGGTCTCTACAGCCAGTACTTTTAATCATCATGAGGGTGGGGAGACCTGGAACAGCATTAGTTCAGGTAGAAAAGAGGTTCAGGTGTTGTAGCCAATGGTTGGCTCATACAAGTCTGTTATATGGTGCAACCATCTAAAAAAGGAGATACTGAACATAATAATCTAAATGTAGAAGAGTCACACAGTCAAGTGGTCTCCAGGTCAGAGAAAGTTTCCCTCTTGTATGTTGAATTTTATAAAATAAAAATTTAATATGAAATTGTAGTAAAAGTCTGGGTAACACAACTGGGAATGTTTAGCTCAGAGAAGCCTTGAGGTGTGTGGGAGCTCTCTTTCTCTAGGGTGTCTGATGTGGTTTTGTGTGTTAAGTGGCACTGCAGGGCCATGGATGTGGTTGAGGCCTTGCCTCAGTATATAAGAAATTTACTAATATAGCTGTTGAGTGGAGAAAGGGCCAGGCTCATGAGCTTTCATCCTCAGAAATGGAAGGGTATCAGGGCTGAGACTGGGTGGCTCAGTCAGTTAAGCATCTGCCTTTGGCTCATGTCATAATCTCTGGGTCCTGAGATTGAGCCCCACATCAGGCTCCCTGTTCAGTGGGGAGCCTGCTTCTTCCTCTCCATCTGTTGCTCCCTCTGCTTGTGCTCTCTCTCTCTATCAAATAAGTAGAATCTTAAAAAAAAAAAAAAGAAATGGAGAGTATATGTTAGGGCTGCTGCAGGAGAGGTTTAGGAATTAGATGGGGGCCACTGGGACCCCCGGGTTCTTCCAGCTCTTTGAGCTCCAGTCTCCTTGCTCCCAGTGTGACCTTCTTTCTTTAAGTCTCATTCTCTCTTTCTCCTCTTCTAAGTTCTCTCTTCACACTCTTACCTCTCTTCCTCTCTCCACAGGCTACCAGAATCAATATTAGAGCTCCTGTAAACGTTCCTGGCCCTGCCCCAGCTGAGTGTCCTCCAGACAGGCAGCCTCCCAATGAAGCCTGCTCATTGTCTTCTGGCATCAGGCACAGCTGGCAACGAGCCCCAGAGCTTATTTGGGACTGCCCTGAGTGGGTCTCTGTCTGCCCATTGACTCCCTCCCTTGGGAGGGTTGGGGAGACCTCTCTTCCACTGTCTGGTCTCGGGGTGATCCCACTCCCTGACTGATTTCAAGTTCCCAATAAAGCATTCCTACTGCAAATAAAACTTGGGCTTTGACTGATTTGTTCTTTGGGATTAAAAAAGAGCAGAAAGGAGGTGAAGGGAGAACCCACCGAATCCACCTTGAAAAGTGTTGGTTAGGTTTTCTGTAAGTTGACCTTTGCTTGTAACAAAACAACTCATTCTATAGTGAATTCAGATGACAACCATTTATTTAGCTCATGATTTTGCAGTTGGCAGTTTAGACTGGCAGTCCTGTTTTCCTTCATGCATCTATGGTCAGCTATAAGTTGGCTGGTGGCTCTGCCTCTGGGGCTTGGCTATGTGCTGTTGGGGTGTTGGGGGATGAATGAGACACATGACTCTCATCCTCCAGCTGGCTACCCCAAGCAAGTGTCCCAAGAGAGTGAGTAGAAGATGCAAGACCTCTTGAGGCTTAGGCTCAGAGTAATCACTTTGGCCACATCTTACTGTCCAAGGCAAGTCCCAACCTTGGCCAGATTCAAGAACAGGGGAAATAGACTCTTCTTGATGGTGGAAGCTACAAAGTTACATGGCAAGGACATGGATATAGGAAGGGCCATAATTGAGGCCAGTTTGTGCAAATGGTGTGCCATAGTCTATTAGCAAGTCATGTGTTAGGTACAGAGGGAAATAGGACAAAAACAATGTGATTTTGCTTTGGAAGATTTCACAGATGGTAACAAATACAGTGCAAATAAAGTGCTCCAAGGCACAATAAGGAATATTCCACACGACAACAGCCAACAATGTTCTCCAGGGATTCTGACTGGGCCTGATACAAAACTCCTTGCTCTAATTAGGGACAGATGGCCCCTCAGCCTATGTTTCAGATATTATGGCTGCTTATCAAACCTTCCCAAAGTTTGGAGGCTTAAAAGAATTACATTTGTTTGAGGGCTTGGTGGGGACAGCTCACCTCATCTCCACTTATCACTGTGGCTCACAAGCTCAGGGCTGGAATCATTTGAAGTCTTGCTCATATGTCTGGCCCCTGGGCTAGAAAGACTCAGATGTGGGGCTGGCCCCACAGGGACTCCTTAGCAGTTCTGTATGGAGATTCTCAATGTGATCCCTCCAGCAGGGCAGCTTTGGGGTAGCCAGACTTCTTCTATGCTAGAGCCGGGAAGAAGCTGTTTTGCTTTACTCTCTAGACTCGGAAGTCATGTTGTGTCCCTTCTGCTGTAGTCATGGACCTGCTCAGATCCAAGAGAGGAAGCATAGACCTTGCAGTGGGAAGGATTCTAAGATGACCCCAGTTATTCAAACAAACACCGATCTAGGTACTGCTGCAAAGGGATTTTGGAGAAGTAATTAATATTTCTAATGTGTTGACCTTAAGAAAGATTATCTGGTGGGCCTGACATAGTCACATAAGCTTTTTATTTTTTTAATTTAAAAAATTTTTTTATTTTTTAAAGACTTATTTATTTATTTTTCAGAGAGAGAGAGAGAGAGAGAGGGCGCAAACAGGAGGAGTAGCAGGCAGAGGGAGAAGCAGGCTCCCCACCAAGCAAGGAACACTCTGTAGGACTCGATCCCAAGACCTTGGGATCATGAACTGAGCTGAAAGCAGACGCTCAACCAACTGAGCCACCCAGGCATCCCCCACATAAGCTTTTTAAAAGGAAAGAGTTTTCTCTGGCTTGTCATAGAAGAGGAAGTCTGAGATTTGAAGCACAAGATTTTGACATGCCACTGGTGGCATGAAGATGAAAGGTGCATGTGGCAAGAAATGTGGGTGGCCTCTAGGAGCTGAAAGCCACCAAGAAAAAGGGGATCTCTGCCCTCCAGTTGCAAAGAACTGAATTTTTCCAAGAACAAGAAAGACTTTGGAAGCGGATTTCTCATCGGATTCTCCAAATGAGAACTCAGACTTGTCGATACCTTGATTTCAGCCTGGTGATATTCTTTGTAAAGAACCAGCCACACCTGCAGAGCTGTGATCTAATATATGGGTGCTGCTTTAAGCGTCTACATTTGCAGTAATTTGTTAAGCAGAAATGGAAAACAAGTATAAACTCCATCTCAAGATGGAGGAGTGTCAATATCACACTGAAGATCAGCATGTAGAAGGGGATATATTGATCTTTGGAAAACACAATTTGCCACGATTGGCCAAATTATTGGGGGAGAGGTTACATAAAGGTAAACATAGGACACCAATGGCACAGAAGCTCAGGAAAAGTCAAGATCCTGGGGTTTATGAAGATGGAAGCTGAGTGGTATCTCTGGGTCCAAGATGGCTCTAGCTGGTTGCTGGAGCAGTGAGAGTTTGTGATTCTTTTGCTATAACTCCACCCCTTACTGTGCAGCTGGTTACTGTTTCCTGGTTCTCTTCCTGCTCCTAGATGTCTTCCTCTCCTACCACTTTATATCTTCTCTCTACCCCCACTTGGAGAACTGCCCATCTTGAGTCTGAGTTTCCCCAAGAGAAAAGCCAGAAACTCATTTTCCCAAACTCCCTTGCAGCAAGGGCATGAGCATGTGACACAGCTCTGCCAATCAGGTGTTCCCACACAAGGTTGACTTGAATGTGAAGGAAGCGCTGGGTAGAATCTAATATGGCAGGAACAGAGCTGATGCAGAGACACATGGTTTATTGGGGTCACAGAAATGGTGGCTCTGCAGGGATATTCAGTACCCAACATCAACTGTTTGAGCTGCAATTCTGTGCCCAGTAGCAATGGCAGTAGTGTTTTCTTAGCACAATCCTTTAGAGTGATTTGGGCAATGTTTCTGGTTGCCTATACCCCAAGTCTGATTCTCTGAATATGCTGGGAATGAAGTACTGCTTTCTCTATAGCTGAAAGCAAACACATTCTGTTATTCTTTGCTTATTAGGGTAAAGAAAAAAGAGTTTTCCACATCAGAGTCCAGGGATGATGGTGGTTTGTTCTAGTAAGTAGACCAAATCTGGATCAATGATTGCTATTGGAATACCTATGTGTTAAATTATAAAGTAATCATTCCCTAACAACTGTCTGTATTCTACACAGGGAAAATGGCAAGTTAGTTGGGAAGATATCAGAGTCTACAATGCTGAATTTATCAAATCTTTTTAGTGGCACTAATCTCTGTCATTCTCCTAGTGGTGTAGTGTAGCATTATTGGCTCTTCTTACCACAATAATCCTTACTGTATGAATCAGAGAGCCATTTACTGACTATATTGATTCTGCTTCAGACACTAGGAAATAACAACAGGATAGGTCCCGTGTACTACTGGGCTCACAAGAAGCAGACTTAAATCAAAACTCCTTTGCTATCTGATCTTTTGTACTGGTCAGATTCTCAGTTGCAACCAACAAAAGCTACTCTTCCTCTTCCTATTTTAACAAGTAAGGGATTTATAAGAGTTCTAGATAACTTGAAAAATCATTAGGAGGGCTGGAGAAACAAAATCGAGACTGAATTTCTAACATCTCTCCAAATGACACATCAGAATGGGTCTGCCAAGGGAGTTGCTGCCTCTCCATGAGTAGGAGGTTTCCAAGTCAGGATGTGGCCAGCTGAATTAAGAAACAGCATCCACAGCTAAGGCCTCAGAACCATATTGTCTCTGTCATCACGCCAGCAAACTGGCTGCCCCAAGTGGAGCCCATTTCCTCAGATACCTCCCTTCTAAATTAAGGCTCACATGGTACAGAACCTCATTTTAGTGGCAAAGGAGGCTGGGAAATGTAGTTTTTGGATGTACCTGGGAAAGAACAGTAATCAAAATGATATAACATATACCCACATTATCTTCCAGTCTAACTGGTAAACCACAGAGTTTTTATGCTAACCTCCAATTTTCAGAAATTAAAGTTAGTGTGGAGTTAGTGTCCAATAATCCAAGAAGGTTTGGGTATTTCTCTTCCCCCAATATATGGCTACTCTTGTAAATGCCCACAGGTTCCTGTGGGGAAGATTGGAAGTAGACATACACTATGCGCTTATGACGTTATTGCAAAGACCTTCCTCAAGGACACCTGGACTTCCCTTTATTCAAAGTCCTCTGCATCCCTGAGCTAGTTCTGGTTTTGGAATTATGAGTCGGTCATTCTCTATCATGGTGTTAAGACAGGCCTCTTTTTGACCCAAAGTTTTCTTTTTGGAGTGTGGGATAGGGAATTGGGGGCACATATGGAAGACCCACTTGCTTATATTGGTCACACATCCTTCTAGGAGCATTTCTGTACTCTAAAGCCTGGTAATCTTAGACCTGGCTTTCCCAGACTCCCTTACAGCTATGGCTGTAGGTGCAATTTAAATTTTCCCAGTCACGTATGCTTCAGTGGGACATGAGTCGAGTGGGGAGAGGTCCAGAGTGGGGAATGTTTTTGCTGGTATAGATCTAGGTACTATATGGTTCTGGGGTCAACAGATCCAGTTCTGGCTTACAGATTCCCAAGCTTTCTGATTGTGACATACCAGGAGTTCCCTTGGGCACTGGTTCTGTGATGTTAACCTGGGAGCTATTCCTGAGGCCCAATCTAGAGTCTGCTTCTCCAGTCTTCTTATGATTTTGTAAGCAACTAATGCTCTGTATTAAATTCCTTTCTGTTAAAAAAGGTGAGGTTTGTTTCTGTTACTTAAAATGGAATCTTGACTGAATCAGGACCCTGGTGGGCTGCTCATATATTTTGGTCTTAGACACCCATGACCAACTGACCATAATCATAGATCCCTACAGATTTTTATCATCCTACCTACTATTCTAACCCTGCAGCATTAAAATTCCCCTATTTGTCCTCTGACACTTAGAATTCCATTGTTATCAAAATAGGGATCTTCATTTAGTGGTAGCATCTCTCACCCACATCCTCAGAGAACACTGCTACTGTGCTTTTCAGAGATTCTGTGTTCCCTCTTGTCTAGGTATTTCTTAATTGCCAGAGTCTACACAGTGTCTTCTGGGCTCTCGTAGTTGGAGAATTGTTAAGTGGGTTCCACATGATAACTCCACTCCAACATTCCTGTTTCCCTAACTGGTTGCATTTCTTCTTCTTTATTAAAACAGGATTTTTCTGGAAACTCAATTTTATTTTGTATAGGCCACCACTGAGTTCGGTGTCTGCCACCCAACTGAGCAAATATTTAGACCTACTCCCAGATACTCAAGCTAGTAGTTGAGCTGTGAATCTCTGGTGAATGCTTCCATATTAGTCAGCTCAACCTGATTAAAAATGAAAATTAACTCTCAAACCCAAGTCTCATTTCTGCTGATACAGATTGGCAACATCTTGAAATTCTCCTGGTGGGTAACCTTTTCTCTCTAAGCTTTGACTTTATGATGTACCTTCTTTTCCAGAGATCTGGCTTATTTATAATTTTGGAGGCAGTAAAGAGTGGTAGCATGGAGTGTGAGGATAACTTGGAGTTTCATTGACTTACAATGAAATCCTTTCATATAAGCCCATTCCAATTTTGTGAGTGCCCCTGTTTCCAGATCAACAGTCTAATTTTTATGTAGGAGACTTGGCAAGGTTGTGATTTCAACTGGTGCTGTGACTTAGCAACTTGGGGAATTCCTTTGAGATGAACTCTTACCTACTCCAGCCTGGTAAGTACAGGGAATAAGAGACCTTTTTAGTGTAGCCATGGAAAGTCCCTGGTCTCCTGACTGCCCGTAAAGTCCAGAACTTAGGAATCTGAGCATATTACTCTTTCTTTAATCTCTCCAGTATTGTTAGAAGAAACTAGACAACTCCTATCTCATCACTGCCTCTTTTGGGCTTCCAGAGCTCCATATTTTAATAATATTAGACTTACACTGGCCCATGTGGACCAGATTCTCATGTCATTCCCTTCAACAACCCTTATGGGGTAAAATTGTATTATGTTCCTTCTACGCCAGGCACTGTTCAGTGAACAAAAGAGGCAACGATTCCTGCCTACCCAGAGCTTACATTATAGGTAGGGGGAGGGGAAAATAACAAATGTAATACACAGATCAATTGTTATGATATATTTTATGGTGGTAAGTGCAGAGAGCAGTAGGGAATGGTGAGGGGGATTGGAGTGTTGTGGTAGGGAGGGAAGGATGGCAAGGTCAAATAGGGTGGCCAAGGTTGGGGTCATTGAGAAGCTAAAATATAAGCAATGACCTGACAGAGTGAGGGAGATAGGCAGGCAGATCAATCTGGGCACAGGGCATGGGTGTGTTAAGGCCCTAAGGTCAGAAGGGAACATATTCAGCATGTTTAAAGATGAGTAAGGAGGCCATTGTAGTTGGAAAAGAGCAAGTGAGGAAATCAGCAGTGGAAGATGGGGGTCAGAGAGGTAAGGCATGGCTATATCACAGAGGGCTTTGTGGGGTCACTCTGAATAACTTGGCTTTGATGTTCAGTGAAATGGGGAGCCCCTGAAGGCCCAGTTGAAAGCAAAGGAGTCCAGGGGCACCTCGGTCACTCAGTCGGTTGAGTGTCTGTCTGCCTTCAATGCAGGTCATGATCCCAGGGTCCTGGGATCATGCCCTGGATTGGTCTCCCTGCTCAGGGGGAAGTCTGCTTCTCCCTCTGCCCCTCCCCCTGCTCGTGTTTTCTCTCTCTTTCAAATAAATAAAATCTTAAAAAAAAGACAGAAAAGGACCCCAAGATGGTAGATGGCAGAGGATAGAAGGAGCCTGGATGCCTGAGTTCATCGTTTGGAGGGGAGATTTTAGGAGAGCTGCCCAACCTGGTTGTTCCTTATGTGAGCAAGTGACAGACATTCATCATGTTAAGCCAGTGAGGTTTTCGAGGTCCTTACAGTTAGTTGTGGTGATCATGACTAACACACGGGGGTCCCAGCAGAGGTGTGGCACCATCTAAATGATGTCTTAAAAGGATCTCCTTGGCTATTGCTGGGTAAGTGGTCAAGGGACCAGGGGTGGAAGCAGAGAGACCAGTCTGAGGGAGGTAATGCAGACGAGAGACTGTGGCACTCACAGCAGAGATGGTCAGGTCAGTTGGTTCTGGATATAATTTGAAGGTGGCTTCCACAGGATTTTTGAATGACTGATGCTGGTTTAAAAGAAGGGAGTCCAGGATGTCTCTGAATCTTTGGTCTGAGAAACTAGACTAGAGGAATTGTTCCCCACTGAGATGGGAAGTCTCTGACTGGAGGCCAGCTGGGGTGGAAGATGAGTCATTTGGGGACACGCTGAATTACAAGGTCTGTTGACACCATTATGGGCTGAGTTGTATCTCCTCAAATCCGTATGTTGAAGCCTTGTCCCCTGTTACCTCAGGAGGTGACTGAACTTGGAGATAGAGCCTTTAAAGTGGGGATTAAGTTAAAGCGAAACCATTATGGTGGGCCCTAATCCACTCTCACTGGTGTGCTTATATGAAGAGGAAATCTGGACACCAAGGGGGATGGCAGGGTTGTGCACTTACAGAGGAAAAGACCACAGGAGGACACAGTGCAAAGGCGGCCATCTGCAAGCAAGGAGAGAGGTCTCAGAACAAACTAAACCTAGAACACCGTAATTTCGGATGTCTAGCTTCCGGAAATGTGAGAAAATAAATTCCTGTTGTGGAGGCTGCCAAGTCTGTGGTATTTCGGTATGACAGCCTGAGCATGCTAAGTGAATCGGACACCCAAGCAGAGATTTCTTAGGAGTCTTTTGCTGGCTGCGCCCCCCCCTTTTTAAAAATTAATTCTGAATCAGTCAGGGTTTTTACCTGCATAGATTGGAAGTCACACTCTGAAGCCAGTTTGTTAAGGGATGGTCGGTATGTCAGAGAATCCCCTAGAAGAACTCCCAAAGAAGGAGGCTGGCAGGTCGTGCAGCTGGAGGAAGTCCCATGCTTGCCACTGTCTGTGCGCCCAGGTTCAGTGGCATGTTCTCCTTGGTGCTACCGCTAAGGCTTGGGCCTTACTGCTCCAGGGTCTCTGTGGCCACTCCTGCCAGAACGGATCCCATGGGCACCTCCTTCCTCAGGTCATTAGCTCTCAGTTTGCAGGCTTAGGCCAGAGGTTTAGGTTGGGGGGGTTGTCAACGTGGACCCCCCCCTCCCCCACACACACCCATGGATTTGAGTCATGCATCTTTGTTCCAGCTGCCAGGGAGCCTGGAAGGCTAATTCTGGCTTCTGTACTGGGGAGGCACAGCCACCACATGGAGAATCCCTTTGCAAAGGAGCTGGGTGACAAAGACCAAGAACAAGAGAAAGGGGCAGGGAGAAATATTTATCAAGTTCTTAACCATCGGCAAGGCGCCATGCTAAGCGCTTCATATATATGACCTTTCTCAGTCCTCACAGCGACCTCATGATGCCGCTCGTATTTTCGTTTCATGCAGGAGGAAACATGTTTCGAGGGAGTCAATGACTTGCCAAAAAGATTGTGCAGCCTGTAAGGGGTGGAGCCAAGATGTGAATCTAGAACTCTGTTCCAACAAAGCGGAGATGATTATGCCCATCTTACAGAAGAAGAAACTCTAGCTCAGAGAGCTCAGGTAACTTGTCTGAGGTGGCACAGCTTCTAAGTGACTGAGCCTCAAATCCAGCTTGGCCTGGCTCCAGAACTCCCTGTTCTTCCCGCCCTGTCCCGCCTCAGATAATTATTGAGCTTCCTGTGAACGTAGAGGCAAGCAGCGCCGGTAAGCAGAAGCTTGTCAGAGATGCCCTGTGTGGGAAGCAGTGACGGCACAAAGAACTGAGAAGATGGGCAGCCTCGCACATGTGGGTTCTTTCCTGGGACCTCAGTTTCCCCCCTGCTGAGAAGGCCCTGGGTCTGTGCCTGCCAAAGGGAAGAAGGGGTACGAGCGGATGGTGGAGGAATGAGGAGTGACAGCTGGATGGCCTGGAAAACCCTCTTGGCTCCAACGGTTCTTGTTCCAAAACTCGTAACTCTCCAGAGCCTTGATCTCACTGAGGTCCCTGCCCCTGCGAGTCTCTCTTGCGGGTAGAGGCTGCTGCCGGCCTCGTGGCTTGGGGCTCTGGTGCTCTCTCCCCACCTCAGGCCCAGGCAGGAGCAATGTTCCCTTCTCTGCTCCTCTTACTAGGCTGGGGACCACTGGGACTGTGGGGGGATTCTCGTGAAACCAAGGGGAAGTTCAAGGAGATGGACACGTTCACCAAGTACAAGCCAAGACACATGGTACAGCGTGAGGTTAGACGTTAGGAAAGGGGAAAGAGGAAAGGGGCGCCTGGGCGGCTCAGGTGGTTAAGTGTTGGATTCATGATTTCAGCTCAGGTCACGATCTCAGGGTCATGAGGTTGAACCCGGTGTCGGGCCCTGTGCTCAGTGGACTGTTGGCTTGGGATTCTCTCTCCTTCTTCCTCTGCCCCTCCCCACTATGCTTGCTCTCTCTCTCAAATAAATAAATAGAATAAAAAATAATAAATAAATAAATATTAAAAAAAAGTCAGGAAAGGCAAGGCGGTGGTGGGAGTCTCAAAGCTGCCTCTCTATGAGACTCTCATTAGAGCTTCTATTTTCATCTCCTCTTCAAACCATTTCATTCATCTATTCCTTCATTCCACAAATATTTACTGGTGACTTTTCTGCATTGGGGCCCGAAAGAAATAAAACTGGGGGGAAAAGGGATGCAGTGTCTTTCCCCGTGGGGCTCTCCATCTCATGCTGGAGGCAGATGTGCAGGTCGGAAATTGCGGAAAGGTGCCATGAGCTCGGTCCACGGAGGGACGAGCCTGGCCATGGCGGCTGGGAGCTTCCTGTGACAGGTGCGGGACAGTGTGTCACTGTTTCTCAGAACACCTCATTTCTCACAACAGCCATGGGAAGGAGATACTGTTGCTTCCATTTGTTAATGAGCAGACAGGCTCAGAGAAGGGGAGTCACTTGCCCAAGTCACATATACCAAGGTTGGCCTGGCTCCAAATATTGCTTTCCCCACACGGCCCACCAGGACTCTTAACAATTTTTGGAACTTTCTTAGGTCAGAGATGGGCTTCCGATGTTTTGAGACAACCATGCAAACAACCAAGAGTGAGATCTGTAGTTTCTGGTCTCAGTTTCCCCCTGAGGGTATTTTGTCTGAACTTGTTAAAGGAATGAGTGAGGGGATGAAGCCACTGGGACAGTTGGTGCCTAAGAATCCCTCTGCCCCAACGGTACCTGCTTCTGACCTTCATACATTGCTGGGTGGCTTTGATCTTCCTGAACTTCCTGGAATCTCTCCCCCAGGAATCTCTGAACCCATCTTTGCTGCCACCAGCACCCTCAGCATCAAGGACATGCCATTTTCACTTGGACTCAGACCAAACCCAGTAGAACATGATCCCTTTCATGGGTTCCCCTCAGCGTGGCTGAGATGTGTTGGGGACCTCAGGGAAGGGAAGCACGAAAACAAAAACCCCATAGGAGAGTGTCAAGATTGCGACAGACCCAAAGGTGAGGTGGGGGTGGAGAGTAAGTTGGCACCTCTGGGCTCCCTGCTCACGGAGAGCCCCAAGCAGAGCCCTGATCTACTTTTATCAAGTCGTTGTTCCTTTCATTCAGCAGGTGCTCGTTGAAGGACTGCTCTGCACCTGGCATGCTGCTCGTTGCTGGGGCCACAACAGTGCCCCATGCAGACACAGGCTCTGCCCTGTGGGGTCTTGTCGAGGAGACCAGTGAGGACCAGCAGCCATCGTGCAGCGTGCTGAGAACCTGCCGGGGGAAGTCTGTGGGGCTCTGGGACATAGCGGGAGTGCCTGACCTAGTCTTGGAACATTCCATGGAGGAAGTACTGGGCTGGGACCCGATGCATGATTGGGTTTATCCAGGTTGTAGCTGATGGAGGTGTGCTGGGCATGCGGGGGTGGAAGGGTATATTTTGGGCTGGGGTACCTGCACCTGTCAAGGCCTAGAAATGGCACTGAGTGTGGCACAAGAGAGGACCCAGACCACGCTTCCCAAGGCAGAGTGTGAGGAGGGGCTGCTGAGAGGCAAGGGGGGTTGGTGGGGACGCTGAGGTCTGGGCTTGTTGAACATATGTGCTCAAGTGTGACAGATGCAGGAACCCCTGGCTCTATTGATTAATGATTCTGAAACTCATCAATTTCTCTTTCTTTTTTTTTTTTTTTTTAGGATTTTATTTATTTATTTGACAGAGAGCGAGCGTACAAGCAGGGGGAGCAGTAGGCAGAGGGAGAAGCAGACTTCCCACTGCAAGGAGCACGAGGACATGGGAAATGATCCCAGGACCTTGGGATCATGACCTGCACCAAAGGCAGATGCTTAATCTGAGCCACCTAGGTGTCCCTGAAACTCATCAATTTCACAGAAAACCTTCATTTCCCAAGCTTTCTCCTTCCTGTGAGGCCTCACCTCTCTCTCCAATGTCATAGCTCTCCTCTGCCACAGGGGAATGCTGCTCTAGTTTTCTCTTAGGTCCGAACACCAGGAAAGCAAAATACTCTTTTCTCTTCCCTTGGTTCCCTTCCTTTCCCTTCTTGCTGATGTCTGAGATGCTTTGGAATTTTCAGACGAAAGTTTGGCAACCCAGGGAAGGCTTACTAAAAAGCAACAAGGAGTATTCAGAGATGGACAAGCTTGCAGGATTCAGGGATCATGAAAGGTTTAGAAAACCATGCCAGGGAAGTGGGCCCACTGAAGGTCCTGTGTTCGGGCTGTGCAATCTTCCAATGTCAAATTACTCGAAGGCTTCTCCATTGCCCACATTTCCCACTGTGTGGGGAAAATGCTGGGGGGTAGGAGATCTTGGTGGAGGGTCCCCTGGTCCAAACATAGACCCACCACCTCTCCCGCAGAGTGTCTACTCCCACTGAGCGGTTCTGGGAGGTTCAGTGAGTTGTCTTAGACCAAGAGCTATGGAGAAACTCACTACCCTCCTGGATTTGAACCCGAGTACATGGGATTCCATGACTAGTGGCTTTTCTTTTGGCATCCTGTCTCAGCCCTTTGCAAAGGATTTAGGGCTGTTTCTAGGTCACATTGGATATAGGCTCCTATCTGCCCTGCTTTCCTTGGGTTGATCTCCAAGAGTCCTAATCAATTCCACTCCATTCAATAGAACTGGATTAGGAAGATTGTCCTATTCCTGGAAGTGTTTAACCATTCGGGTCACACTGTGATTCCGGCAGGTCTGGTACTGGGAGGCAGGAAGCTGAGCTGAAGCCACAGGGGCACCAGGGGCAGGGAGTTGGGATGGGGAGACGCGGGTGCCAGCTTCCTTCACAGCTGTGGCTGCAGCGGCCCCTTGTGGCCATTTTACACACGGGGAAACTGAGTGTTAGATAAGGAGAAGTACCTTCCCTTAGAGAGATGGCCTCCTGCACTCGTTTGTTGCCCAGAGAAGGAAGGACGCATGCCCGGGGTCGCACAGCTGGAATCCAGTTCCTTCGACTTCCAGCCGTCCTGGAACTCCTTCTCCTGTTACCTCTCTCAGCTCCTTCTCCTGTTACCTCTCTCTCCTTCGTTGTCCGTAGGAAGGCCGGGGAGTAGCCTGGAGTGTGGGGCCTGACCTTGCCCACATAGGTCCCCTCTGGTCCTTCTCGCTTCAGAAATGAGCAGGGTCAAGGGTCCGCAAAGAGGGGTCAGGGTCGCAGGAGGGAGCGCGCCTGATGGCTGGGCAGCTTCTCCAAGCGGCCTCTAGGGGCCGCTGTGGCACCGAGTTGGCCTCTCCCTGGGCGCCCGCTTGCAGGGGCGGAGCAAGCTCGGCGGAGGGAGAACAGAGGGCGGTCAGCCGGCCTGAGGAGCGAGTGGGGGAGCCCGCAAAGTCGGCAGTCTGCCCTGTGCAACGCTGTGTCTGGCTCCACAGTGGACACCAACACGTCTTTCCGTGGCTCAAGATGCCAGACCTCTAATCCACCTTGGAACCCCCTCCTCGAAACTGCACTTTCCAGAAGCAACCTCTTCTTGTTGAGTTTCCCCACATCCAGGGAGGTGGGTAGGCAGGACCACTGTCCCTGTTACTAGGATGGCGAACAGTTTCAGAGAGGCAGAAGTCTTGGCCAGGTCCCCCCAGCTGATAAGGGGGAGGCTGGCTTCCAACCAGAGCTTAAGACTCGAAATCCAGTCCCGTTTCCTACACGCTAAGGTTGCTGTGAGTTTGGCTCGGGGTTAATGGGAAGGTGTGCTGCGGCGGGAGAGGGGGCTTTGAGGTCCCCTCCACTACTACCTGCTGAGGGGGCCTTGGGCAAATCACTCAGCCTTTCTGTACCTCCTCTTCTCATCTGTAGAATGGGTGGTCATCATTTCCCTTGGGAGGTGGCAATAAGAAATGGACATAAGGATGGAAAGAGGCAGCTGGGCACCTGGTCTAGGATGGCCAGTGTTGTAAATACCACAGCCACTAGGCCCTGTTCTCTGTATAGCCTTCTCCCTAGGGATCCAGGCTGGGAATGGCAGAGCCCTGCTGTGCCTCTCTGAGGCAGGGGTGCGCTGGTCTGGACTCTGGGGTGCAGAGCGTGGGGCAGGAATTGCTCAGACTGCTGGAGCCATGCGGCAGTGGAGCTGAAAAGGGCCAGGTTTGCTGGGGTCAGGGGCAGGGCAGGGTGTGAGGGATGCGGGGTGAGTCACTCACCAGCCCAGATGCTGCGGAGTGAAGGGGAAGGAGTGTGGGGGCTGGCCAAGCCTGGCGGCACCAGGCACCAGAATACCAGGCAGGGAGGGTGGCCGCCTAGCAGCGGGAAGAGAGGGTATGGTCCTGTGTCTGGCCCACACTGCCAGCTCCTGTCTTGTATGGTGCACCTCGGGAATGGGCCAAAGGAAAAATGTGGTCTGGGACTTCTCAGTGTGGATCTGTGTGGTGACTGAGGTCATCCCCCAGCTCCCTGCCCTCTCCTGCTCTCCCCTGCTCTCCACCCTTGCTAAGGCCTTTCTTTCTGCCCCTGTGGCTGGGGCTGGAGGAAAAAGCTCTGTGGGCCTCTCCCAGCCCCCAGAGGGTCCCCATCTAAGACAGACAGACCGAGACAGTGTCCACAGTACATCAGGCCCGTTGCAGCAGACATTAGCCACACATACCTGGGTCAGGGGGTCTGCAGGGTACTATGGACACTCAAGATCAACCGAAAGGACTTTACAGAAAGAACAAATTTTGGAAGTGTGAGCAGGAGCAGGGTTGGGCCCGAACCTGGGGCGTGGAGTGTGGGAGGGGAGTGGGAGTAACAGCGGGAGGCTTAGGGATAAGTGAGGGTGCGGTGTGATGGTCGCTGGTGAGGGTGGTGGTGGGGAGGGGTGCCCAGGGCGCTTAACAGATACCCCCCACCGCCTGCAGCTGCCTTCCATTGGCTGACCAGCCTTCCTCCATCAGAGCAGGGCACAGAAGTGTGGGGAATGGACCTGGAAGGACCCTGGAGAATGATCAGTATGATGGGGACATCAGATGAATAGGCCAGACTCTGCCCTCCAGTTGCTCACTGGCTGGAGGAAGCAAGAGCCAGCTAAGCTCCCCAGGTGGGAAGAGCATAGTCCCAGGAGAGACAAAGCACTAGACAGGCCTGGAGGAGGGAAGGAGCTGGGCCTGGGCTGCACGGGGCCGGGGACCACAGTGGCTTTGAGGAAGAAGCTTCCTTTGATTGCTGTTACGAGTTGTCACAGACTTAGTAACTTAAAACAGCACCAGCTTGGTGTCTTATCGTTGTAGGGGGCAGAAGTCTGAAATGGGTCTATGGGCCAAAGTCGTCCTGTCAGCAGAAACGTATTCCTTCTGGAGATTCTAGGGGAGAGTCTTTTCCTTGCCTTTCTAGCTTTTAGAGGCTGCTGGATGCCTTGGTTCGTGGCCCCTTCCTCCTTCAAAGTGCATCGTTCTGCCCTGTTTCCATGGTCCAATCTCCTCTCTCTGACCTTGACCACCTTGCCTCCCTTTTATGAGGACCCTGGCAGCTACATCAAGCCCACTCCGATAATCCAGGATATTCTCTACAACGCGAGACCCTTAACTTCATTGCATCTACAAAGTCCCTTTTTGCCACAGAAGGTGCGTGTTCAGGTGTTCTGGGGACATGCATCTCTGGAGGGCCATTATTCTGCCGACTGCAGGTGGCGCTGGAGGCAGGGTGGGGCTTAGACGTGTGAGGGCTGAGGGAGGGGACGCTGCAGGTGGCGGGGACAACCTGAGCAGAGGCCGGGACCTGAGGACGGAAGTGGCATCAGCCAGCTCCTGGTGTGTGGTTGTAGGAAGCTGTGATTTGGGGGAACAGCCCTGGGGAAGCTGAAAGGCCACTGCCCACTCCATGTCTAAATAAACCCAGCCTGCCTCCAAGGCGACAAGGCAGACTAGCCCCTGAAGGGTGGTGGGTCTGGGGCAGGACTGTTCCTCCAGGACTTAGCACTGCTCTTTTCGGGTACGGTGCCCAGAATACCCTGGTAATTGTTTCCCAGCGGTGTCCTCCATTTAGCCGCGCCCCCTCCCACCCATGTGACTCCCACTGCAGACTTCCTCAGAATCTGTACCATCCACTCCTTCCCTCTCATCCTCCCTTCCTGCTCCGAATGGTGGATCTGGGCTTGTTTCCCCTCCGTGGCCTGCGCCAGCCTCCAAGTTCTGATTATTTCCTCCAGCGTGACTCCCCAGCCACCCTGAACGGTTCCCTGCTCCTGAACTCCCCCTTTCGGCTCACTGGTTAGGCCCAGACCATTCTAGCAGCCCCCCTCCCCCTTCCCCACTATTCAGCTTCGAAGCCTCAGCTCTTGGGAAGGCTGCCTCCCCCTTACCTCCTCTCCACCAAGCATGGAAGCTGTGAGCGGCTTCCAAGGGATCTTATATGATAGCCCGTGCCTGCTGAGTGGCCGTCCAGTGCCTGGATGATGGACACATCACCTTCAGTCTTCCTGCCAGGGGTAAGCACTGTTGACTCTTGAAGGCTTACTGTGTGCTGGGCACTGTCCTTCTTCTTCCTCCTCCTCCTCCTCCTCTTCTTCTTCTTCTTTTTTTTTTTTTTTTTAAGATTTTATTTATTTACTTGTCAGAGAAAGAGAGAGCACAAGCAGGGGAGCGGCAGGCAGAGCAGGCAGAGGGAGAAGCAGGCCCCCTGCTGAACAAGGAGCCTGAAGCAGGGCTCGATCCCAGGACCCTGAGATCATGACCTGAGCCAAAGGCAGCTACCTAACCGACTGAGCTACCTGGGTGTCTCCCCGGGCACTGTTCTTGACACACGGTTTTGACTTCTCCCCAACAAACCCTCTGAGACTGATCTTATTGGCTGTAACTGGCCTTGAGTGACATGGCTTTAAAATAAATAGTGGATCCATGAATTAAATCCAGGCCTCATTTTATAGGGGAGATTTAATAACTGGGCTAGGCTAAGGAAACCAAGGTGTGGCTCATTTCAAAGGCCACGCTTGTCGCTGTCTCACTACGTGGTCACTCATTAATCTTAACTGCCACACGATGCCACTTAGCCTTTGCCTTGTTGTTTGTACAGATCTCTCCTACCCCACCTTCCCCTTGGCCACTATCTGCGCAGCTGGTTGGGTGCTGGGCCTGGGTCTCTCTCACCTCTGCGTTCCATACCTGGTACAGGTCTAGCTCAGAGCACAAGCCTGGCCAGATGAGTGAACGGAGGACGAAATGATGTTTCCCTGGTCATGGCTCTGGGCAGAGGCCACCAGCAGCCACTGAGCTCTGGAGGGGCTGCAGGCTTGAGGCCATGTGAGGTACAGAACCAGGGTTCCGGCCCCTCCACATTTCTTGGCAGATCCAAACATTCAAGTCTGCTTTTTAAAAAAAATTTACAAATATATTTTATTCATAGTTCTGGGAAGAGGTAATACACGCTCAGTAGAATACAGAATTGTAAAAGGACCAAAAGGATCTACAATGAAAGGGTCCTCTCCCTGCCTCCGTGAATCCTGTGCTCCAGCGCTCTGGCTACAAGCAGCAGCCTGTGCTGTCACTTTCTTATGTGTCTTTCTAAACATATCCCTGCATTTAAAAACCTGTTTGTGGCTATGTTCTCCCCAGGAGCACGCATACAAGGTGTGGCCATTGATGCACATGGCTCTGCAGCCTTACTTTTTCATTTAATAAAATATTTTGAAAAATCTTTCCTATCAGTCTGCTGGACACATTCTTTCTGGAGGATGCACAATATCTTATTGTACAAGAGGTATCCTATGATGGATATATCGGTGTTTTCACTCTCGCAACTACAAATAATGTGTCGATGAATATCCTGGTACATGGTGTCACTTTGCACGTGTGCAAAATTACACCTGAAAAAGATAAAACACTTGTAAGAGAGGTTGACAGGACAAAGTGTGAGATTTAAAATCCTGATAGATGTTGGCAATCATTGTTCATGCAAGTTCTCCTGATTTTACCTCTACCGACAACGTGTGGGTATCTGGCTCCCCCTGTTCTCAACAAACAGTAAGATATCAACCCTTTTTATCTTTGCAGATCTGACACCTGTAAAAAAGGAGATTTTAGGATGGTCTAAATTTGCATTTCTCTTACTGGGAGGCCGGACACTTTCATATATCTAAATGCCATTTGTATATTCTTTCCTAGGAACTGTTTGCTTTTATTTTTTGCTCTTTCCCTCCTGGGTTATGGATCTCTTATTCAGTTCTTTGTAGGAAGTCTTTATATGTGTTAAGGATATTGAACCTTGGGCCATGATGGAGGTTGCAAATACCTTCCCTATTGTCATTTCCGCAAGGTCTGTTGTGAAAGGCTAGCTGCTTATCACTTTCCACCTTTGACTCTGGTGCCTTGCCCCCCTGCCTTATCTCTTCCGTAATTATGTCTCCTGGGCTGGGTGTCTTCCTCTTGTGTGACCTGGTTTACAGCTTCTAAGCTCCATGCAATAAAAATGCCCATTTATGTTGGGAGACAATTATCCACGGATCTGTCCCATGTATTCTGTACACCTTGTGACCAGGGGTGCTGAATGGCTCTCGATGTGGTCTGTCTTCTCCAGAATGTTTTAGGAGCTGACTGCCTTGGAGGGCAGAGAGAGCATCTCCCACTGTTCCGTGTAATAATGACGATGCTTCCTGCTGGAGCGAAGACTGCCTAGGTCTGCTTGCTGCTCATTATAAAAGATCTGGTTTCCCAAAGCTTGGGGTTTCTCACCTGTGAATCAAAACCCGTGGCATATGGAGCACCAGCTGGGTCAAGCTTTGCATCACCCCATGGTCCCTGACGGACAGGGTGAGAGGTGTCAGCCCAAACACCACACCGCAGCTGCTTGCTGTGCCTTGAGTAATCAGATCCTTTGTCTCTGACCCAGGAATCTCTGGTTTGTCAGCACCCAGAAAACTGCGGCAGGCTAACTTGTCAGCTTGCCAAAAGAGTAAATCTCAGACCCTTACGGTTGTTGTCAGTTCGGCAGTTGGACAAGGTGAGGCTTTGTTCACCTGAGTCCAAGGTCACCCAGATAGAATGCAGCAAAGCCAGGCCTGGAATTGGGTCTCTTCCTTCCGAGCTTTGGCCATGCATAGCCTTTCCTCGCTGGCAGGGAAGCTGGCCATGTCTAGGCTCTTGAGGCTGATTTATCTTCGTGTCTTTCCCATGCCTCCTGCACGGTTCCAACATGGCGGTTCGATGACTCTCATTCTGACGCTAGTGGTTCTCAAGCTGCAGTGAGCCTCAGAGCCATGAGCATATAGAAGCTGTGGACTGGGGGCGCCTGGGGGGCTTTGCCATTAAGCGTCTGCCTTCAGCTCAGGTCATGATCCCGGGGTCCTGCAATCCAGCCCTGCATTGGGCTCCCTGCTCAGTGGGAGGCCTGCTTCTCCCTCTCCCACTCCCTCTGCTTGTGTTCCCTTTCTTGCTGTGTCTCTCTCTGTCGACTAAATAAATGAAGTCTTAACAAGAAAAGAAGATGGGTACTTATTGAAAATGTAGGCTCACCGCCAGAGATTTGATTCAGTAACCCTGGGGCGTGGGGCACCCAGGCATCAGCGTTTTAAACAAGCTCTTCTGGTGATGCTCATGCAGGGGGTCTAAGGACCCCAGGCGGGGCGTCACTGCTGTGAGCTGGCGGCCACTGCAGTTCGTGGGCAGAGTGACTTGAAGGAAGCTGGTGGAGACGGAGGAGCCTGGTAGTGGGAGAGGCACGGCAGATCAGCCCTGAGGGAGGCACCGCTGTTGCTGGCTCTTGAGGTGATAAGGCTTGGATTAGGGGGGTGACAGAGGGAAGGAATGAAGGGGGTGTGGGGATGCTTAGCTGGGACCATGGCCCTGGTGTCCCAGCTTCGGGGCATCCTGCTGTGGCTGTCTGACTCATCTGACACTTTGCATGTGTAACCTTGCTTCTGCGTTCCAAAAAAAAAAAAAAAAAAAAAAAAAAAAAAATAAATAAATAAATAAAGAAAAGAAAGAAATCCGGTAGCCTGGTCTGGAAGGTCCTTCCTTGTCTGAGTCAGCTCTGCAGCCTCCACTGGGCTCATCCTTCTTTGGCACAGAGGTTAGACCACGAGTCATAGGGCCAGGCGTCCTGGGTTCAAACCCCAGCTCTGCCACTTACCAAACTCTAAGCTTAAGCCGGTTGGCCTCAGTTTCCTAGTCAGCGAAATGGGGAGGTTGCTATTGGCCACAGTGTCTATAGCATAGGAGCCCTGATGATTTAAACAAGTCAGCGTACGTCGTGCACTTAGAGAGTCAGGCCTGTAGTAAGGACTTGATAGATTTGGATCCTTTGTTCCTGGGACTTTCTGCCCACCTGCCACCTTCATGTGCTCATTCCCTTCACTGTTTATGGTGGTTCGCCCCAGGCTCTACTCAGAGCCCTCCTCCTCTAGGAGGCCCTCCCTGCACACCCCAGGCCTCCCTCTGGGTGTTTGTTGTCCTTCCCTGAGCCCCAGCAGCCCTCTGATTTGCATCCCTTCTCTAACCCTGGCCTGCACATCTGCCCTTGTCGGGAACCTGTGATGTTTACCTTTCTCTCCTGTAAGCACAGATCTTCCCTTAGGGGCAGACAGTCCGGATCCGGGACACCTGCCTGTGGGGCCCAAGTTCAGCGGGAAACCAACTGTGTGAGCAGGGGCAGGTGGAGTATCAGCTGCTGTCTCAGTTTTCTGATCTGTAGACAGAGGGAGTTGGGCTGACGCACCAGCTACGGGAGTTTAAAAGAAGGAGACCTTCTGCTTAAGCAAAATCCTATGGGAAGCGGTATGTATGTATGTATGTAGCACGAGGGAGGGCTGAGCTGCTCTGGGTGAGTGTGCACACGTGTGTATGAGCGTTGAGGGTGTGAGTGAGCGTGTGAGCATGTGAACACATAACAGTGAGTGTGGAGGGTAGGCGAGGGTGTGCGAGTATGTGTGCATGAATGAGTTGAGTGTGGGCGAGTGTGTGTGTATATGTGACTGCACGTGTGTGTGTGTGTGTGTGTGTGGCTGGTCAGCGGCTGCTCTGTGCTGTGGGCTTTGCGGGCCATACTTGGAAACCTCTGGGTGAGGAGGTTTCGACACTCCCATCTTACAAGGGTAGGAGTTTGTCTGATTCATCTCGCTAGGCTCCTAGTAGATGCTTTTTTTTTTTTTTTTAAAGATTTTATTTATTTATTTGACACACAGAGAGAGATCACAAGTAGGCAGAGAGGCAGGCAAAGAGAGAGGGGGAAGCAGGCTCCCCACTGAGCAGAGAGCCCAATGTGGGGCTCTATCCCAGGACCCTGAGATCACGACCTGAGCTGAAGGCAGAAGCTTAACCCACTGAGCCACCCAGGTGCCCCTCCTAGTAGATGCTTAATGCTTCTCAGTGGTCAGGAGGAGGAGAAGGACAAGGGAAAACAGGCCTGGCAAAACTGGCAAGTTCTATGTTCCTGAAGCCTCCCGCTCCCCTTCCTGAGCTCAAACCCTTCCTTCAGAAACCGCAGATACCGATCTGTGTGTGTGAAGGCATCTGTTTGGTTTCTGTGTGCCGGGGGCCCTAGCTGTGTGTTTACTGAGCTAGGGCTGATGTCTTTGCTGGATGTTCTGGTCTCCGCAGGCCCCTGCACTAATCCCAGATGAGGTCTGCAGAGGAGGTATCCCCTCCCCAACTCTAGCACATTCCGAGGGAGGGGGGCTGCGTCTCAGGTAGGACTGGAGGGCTTCCTAGCTGCTTCCCGATGCCTTTTCAGTGTTGGCCTGGTCGGAAGGCCTCAGGCTGGTGCCCAGGCACCTTGGTGAGGGCTGGGCCGGATAGGTCCTGCCTCGACTAGCCGTGAGGTGCCCATGGGAGCCAATGAGGCTTTGTCCTCTGGTAATGGTGTGTGTGTGTGTGCGTGTGTGTGTGTGTGTGCGCGCGCGCACCTTGGCTGGAGTATAGATTCCCTTTCTCTCCCAATCCACTGTCCACTGATACCAGGCCCCTGGCCGAGGGTGGGGCCTCAGCTGTGCTTTCTCCGAGTAAAGGACATCTCACCCATCAGACCCCAGACCTGGGCATTCCTAGTGTTCCCAGCTTCTGGCAGCCCACCTTGCCATGGGATTCTCTGTGGTGTCTGCTAACGAATGTTTATGCTGCAGCCAGCTGGAGCCAGGAGGGGCCAGGCAAAGCCAGGAAAGGGGGGCTCAGCATTTTGTCTCTAGAGCAGCTCTAAATTCCAGCTGCTCTCAAGAATGTCTCCCCGCCCCTGCCTGTCTTCCTTTCGGAGGAAGAAGCAACTTTTCCAGAAACTCAGCTAACCTGACCATCCCCACCCCAAGGGGGGCCCCACTTGCCAACCTGAAGCCAGTGGAACCTGGGGCAAGTCAGAATTGAGAATATATAAATGCCCCTTATCTCGGATTATAGAGGTGATACCCATTCATTGTAGCTTTGTTGAAAATGGAGAAAACCACACGTCAGAGATCACCTCCCTGCTTCCTCCCTGATCTGTGGGCTTCCTGGGTGGGCACAGCCTTTGTCCTTCCCCTCCTTCAGGGGGTGTCAGCACTGCCAGGCTTGGATACAGTGAGGGCTTACTGCTTGGTGAGAGGAACCCAATGAGAACCTAAGGCTGCTTGAGGACCCAGCTCTGGGGTTGACCCTGGGGTGACCACTGTCTATCTGGAGGGGCATCAGAGAAACCGTGGCCCCTGCTGACCTGTCCTCTGACTGCAATGCAAAGGTCAGCCTCAGACCTCAAGCTCGGAGTCACCTGGATGCCTCTTCTTCCCTTTGCTGCAAGGGAACGCACCCGCTCCCCCTGTTCAGAATGCCAAGCCACCTCTCACATGTACGCACACACGGTCTCCCCCATGGCCCCAGAATAAGCTCTCAGCATCTCTAAACTTTATAAGAGTCTCTTATCAGATTTCCAGCTTCCACCCTTGGCCCCTAGTTCCAGAGAGCAGCCCCAGTGCTCCCAGTGCTGCCCTGAACAAAGCTCTCAGGACAAAGCCCAGCCCTTGAGACACACCCTGCTCCTTCTTCCTCTAGGACCTTGCCCCTGCCTTGCCCGCTGCCTGGCTCCCCCAGGAGCCTGCAGGCTCCTTTGCCTCATTGAGGTCTTTCTGTCCATGTGCCACTTCCTCTGTTCTGGCCCTCCTTCGATGGCCACTCTCCGCTAGTGTCTCTTCACCCCTTCCCTGCTCAACTCCTCCCCACACACCTCTGTATGTTCGCCCCACCCAGACTGAAAGCTCAGGAGGGCAGGGAGTTTTTGACCATTTTGTTCCCAATGCCCAGAATCTGAAAGGTGCGTGGCACATAGAGGGTGGTCCATAATTATTGGTTGAATGAAAAAAAAAAAAAAAGGGCTTCTCCGTGTCCTCCTTCTCAGCAAATCTTCATTAATCATTCGCTAGGGCTGGAGTCAGCCCCTGAGCCAGAGGTGGGGTAAGCTCCGAGGACATCTAGTTGGGGAGACAGGGCTGTGCCTCTAATGTGGAGAGTACAGTGGTTGTTGGGGGTGGGGGGTAGTAGTGGGAAAAACTGGCCTGGCCTGAGTGCATCACGGAGGACGTTCCGGAGGAGGTGATGCCCAGGCTGGGCTTGGAAGAGGAGCTGGAGTTCCTGACATGGAGGGAAGGGGAAGAGGCAGGTGAGGAGCGAGAGTTCTCCAGGCCCGAGGAAGGTCCTGGTCCCTCCTGGAGGGCGGGGATGTCGCCCTCGTGGCCACATGTTGGCCTCTGGCTCACAGTAGGTGTTCCGAGAAGCAGCTGAGGCAGCCAGTGTGCTGGAGCCACACCTGATCTTGAGGAAGACCATGTCAGCTGCCGGACCGGAGCCTTGTGGGGGTGCGGCTAGCAAGGGCTCTGTAGAGCTCTTACTTAACGGGATCAGATGAGCTTTGAAATGGACAGAGCCCCAGGTCTGAGAGTCTCTGTCCCTGAGGGAGGAAGCGCAGCTTCCCTGGCGGGAAGGACTAGCTGGCTGGAAAGGGAGGACCATTTGGACAGAATCAGGGCAGACACCAGACGCTCTTCTTTCTAGACACTCTTCTTTCTCTCTGTCAGTCTCGCGTCTGGCCCTCTTGGTGTCCCAGCCCAGGTGGGATGGGCTGAGGTTTGGCACAGAGCTCCAGATGGGGCCCAGAGAGCCCGGGGCCAGGACAGATGCAGAGAGACGCACCCCTGGCCCAGAGGACACCTAGTCCCTCCTTGTGTGCCAAGGAGCCTGAGGCTGGTCACGTACTCTGAGCCCCTCAGGAGGGGTGGGGTGGGAGGGAGAGGCAGCCTGTCTTCCCAGAGTGTGGAATGTGGCACCCGGGGTGGGGGGGGGGGGAAGCTGACCCTCTCCCTTCCCCCACTGCCTGGACAAGGGGCAGTTCCCTAGGACTCAGAGCTTCTTCCCTTCCCCCAGGATTGGCTCTGGTTCCTGTCAGGCTGGTTTTTCCTCCCCTGGGGCTTGAAGAGGAACACCAGGGGCCATCCTGACCCGGCCTGCCCTGCCTTACCTTCCCTGGCTTCCCACGCGGTGGGGGTAGTGACTGAGATGAGCTACCATAGAGGCAGCCGGACCTGGGCTGCCGGCCTTGGGGCCCTATGGCACCACGCACCTGGCTGGAGCAAGGTCTCGAGTTCCTCACAGCGTGACCAGTGTTTCATGTCTCTGTCCTTTTACAACCCATGCTCCCTGCTAGGACTTAATTCAGGCTCTCTTTATCTGTAACTTGGGCTCTATCAGCAGACCCTAAACTGGTCTCCCTACCCTAGGCTACGTCTACCTTCCTCGTCCCACCAGCCCTCTCACCACTTGGAACCCACAGCGATTTCTAAAGTGTAGGTTGGGCACATCTCTGGTTAAAATAACTTCCCATTGTCTTTAGGATAAAGACCAGCTCCTTGCTTGAGCTTACAGCCCCCTCCCCGACTCCTTCCCTGATCCCTGCCCTCACCCATGTACCCCAACCAGACCGAATTACCAGGGGTTCCCCAAACTGGCCCCAGTGGTGCTACTCTTCCAGGCCCCTGTCCCCTTGCCCTTCTGATAAGGACCTACTACTCTTTTAGCCTCTTGCTCAAGGGTTGTGCCCTCCACGAAACATCTCTCCATGCTCCCAGGCAGAAATGAAGGCTCTTTCCCTTTGCCCCCACTTTGCTCCTGTGCAGACCCAATTCCCAGCACCTACACACTTGATTCTGCTGATCTGTTTGAGGCCTAATCCCTACTGACTCAACAGTTGTAGAAAGGTGGCCCCCATAGGGGCGACTTGCTCCAGCACCTCTAGAAATCCCCCAGTTATTTTGGGTGGTCCTGGAGGAATGCCCCCCTGTGCTGCTGGCTGTAGGCCCATGTAGGGTCTTCCCTCCAGCTCCAGCACCACTCCCGCCCACACGGTCCATGTGCACTACCTGGGCTGAATGTCTGTCTCTCTGCTGACAGGCTGACTCTGACAAAGCTTCCGGTCTTGGGGAGCCACAGCAGGGGTCTCCCTACCACATCCCTCTGTTCCACATCATCAGGCCTGAAGGAGTCCTCCTGCACCCAGACTCTTTCCCAGTTTCTGCCATCTCTTCCCTTCTACCCTCTTGCTTCCTAAAGAGGGAAAACCAGTGCAAGGGACCCAGGGGTGGAGGCAGGAGCCTAGAAAACTTTTGGGGGGGCTCTCTTTTCCCCACATCTGCTGCTGCCCTTTCCAAAACTTCCTCTCTAGTGTATGAGATGAGGATGTCAGTGGTGCACCGATGGAGAGGAATCAAATGAGGTTGGTTCTCAGTGTCCATCATATAATGTTTCTTAAGAAATTATTACCTGTTCATACATAACATGAAACAGGTTCCATGTAAATACATCCTTATAAAAATAAGAATAGCAGAGACAAGTGTGGGTTCTCCTTGACACAAGCCTCCCCTTGACTATGAGCCTTCATTCAGCTTCTCTCAGAGGAATCCCTTGTATTCAGGCTGGTGCATGTCCTCCCACATCTATGTGCTTACATGCATAACCATATGTATATCATATGTATATCATATATGTTTATGTGCACAATCATATGTACACCACATGTACTTACAGGCACATAGGCACACCATATGCTTACATGCACAATCACATGCAACCATATGTGCTTATGTGCATAATCATACGTACATCGTATGTGCATATGTGCATAATATGTACATCCATATGTGCTCACACGCAACCATATGTACACCACATATGCTTACATTCACAGTCATATTACATATGTACTTAGCATGCACAATCACATGCACATCACATATGCTTACATGCACAATCATATGTACATATGTCATTGAGTGCATAATCTATGTGCATCACGCACATATGTGCATAATCATATGTACATTAATGCCGGCATTAATTTATCATGTGTGTTGCTCTCTTGCCACTTTTATCGATGACTTCACTCTTTAGGGATTTTTGTGTCACTGTATATTGACATTACTCATTCTGTTTATGTTACCCAGTTTACTCAACTGTCACCAGTGGTTTGTCTTTCCACCCTGACAAACGGCGCTTCCGAGAGCATCCTTTCATACGCCTCCCTGAACATAGGGCCGAGCGGTTCTTCGGGGTAAATGAGAAAGAGTGGCACTGATGGATTTTTGTGGGAAGAACCTGCCCAGTCAGCCTGCAAAGTGGCCATTACAGGTCCCCTTCTGCCATGTTTAAGGGAGTTCATTGGCCCCTCAGCTACCCCAACACCTGCCATGATCGGACTTTGTAACTGTGCCTTGGCTGATGGGAAAGAGTGAAGCTGCTGTCTTCTCCTGGCTGCCCTTGGTTGGGTAGGGAGTCTGGGAAAGGAGCCTGGTGCTGTTTATGGAAACTTACAGCCAGACTGTTCAGTCCGAGCCTCCACTGCCCCACTCAGGGGACCTGGCACCCCAGTTCCTGATCTCTGAGCTTCCTGCCCCGCCCTCCTCTCCCTATGCTCCCAAGCTCTGGTCTCAGCTTTCTCCTGTCTCTTGTGAGTTATCATTTTGCGGGTTTCAACGTTTTGTGGGAGTTAATCATCTTCTCTTGCCTCTTATTTTATTCTCTCCAATATTCCCTAACTGTCAGCTTAACAGGGTTTCAGGAAGGAGCGGAAATTAATGTGAGTATTCAGGTTAACACATTTCATCAAAACTAATCCATCTCTATAATCCCCTGAGGGATTGTTAGCTTCTGAGAGGCAGCAAAAGCTTGTATATCCTTCTGTATCCCAGAACCTAGTACTATGCCTGGCAGACAGGGGACAGATACAGGGTCGACGAATGGAGGCACAGGTCAGAAAGTACCTTTAGCATCCGTGCTCATGGTCCCTGAAGAAGGGGATGGTGTCTAGAGAAGGGTTGCCAATTTACACAACAAACAAGTTCATGAGATCTCCACTTTCTTTCTTTCCTCCAGCTTATGAATTCTGTTCTGTTCATGTGCACGAGTCCACCTCCTCTGTGGGGCTGATCTTAGAGCTTCGCTTGAATGACTCACTGACTAAATAAATAATTGCATATTGGAATAGGAAGGACAGGTTAGGATCTTAACAGGTGACCCTATGCCTTTCCCAGCTTGATGACTCTTGCTCCAGGCCAGTGGAGGAAGGACCCCTGACCTCCATCCTGTGAGAGGAACACAGCTTTCCTTTGGTGCTTTGGTCCTTTCCTTTGGTGCTGTGGCTTTAGGGTATTAAAGGTCTGGGCTTGAATACTTATAATGATAATATAACAAATACATGTAAGTATTTATTATAGAATATTGTGACATATCGTGATATTACTATTTCAGATTATATAATAACATTTTTTGGTGCTCACTATGTGTCAGGCACCCTTACAAGCATCATCTCATTTAACCCTCAAAACAACCCCATGAACCAGGTTGTTACTATTATTACTTTTATCTCTATTTTACAAGTGACTCAGGGCATCAGAGACTTGGGTACCAAGCACTGAAACTCTAACGAGCAGTGTTTCTGATCTTATTGGACGGAGCCCCGCTTTCCTGCAAGGACCTCATGATGCTGGGGTTCTGCAGATATGAGTTGGGGGCAGCTGGGCAGGATCCACTGTGGGATCCCTTCATGCTTTAATATTCCCTTCCCCCTCCTGACCCTGTGTGCACCTGCCATGGAGACGACAGAACCCAGGCTCAGGGACCAGAGCTTGGGAAGGGAGTGCCTTTGGTCAGGTTTTGCCTTCAAACAGCCAGGAGCAGATCTGGGACTCCTGGTGGTGGGCAGTCCATTAGTGACCCCTCAGTTCCATCTCTGGGGAAGGCAGCCTGTAGAGATCGTTCTCCTGAGTTCTTGATGAATCAGAGAACTGGTCAGAAGCCACAGTTTATGGTGGAAGATGCTGGGGACTCTGCTGGCAAGAGAATGGGAATGGGGGATTCCTGCTGACTCCAACTGCATTTCAGTCTGGGGCTTACTGCCCTGGCAACTGGTATACGACTTTGGAAATGGGACCCAAAGGAGTTGTTCTAGAACTGGGACCTCTTCGGAAGGGAAAGCAGAGCCTCTGTCACATTCAGGAACCCAGGCCACAGGGCTGAGGATTGAGAGGCTGGAAGCCAGACTCTGACACACCTGGCTGGGGACCCAGCAGGTCACTGCTCCTCTTGAAGCCTATGTTTTCTCCTGTGTGAAATGGGCGGGGCTGCCAGAGTATCTAATGAGTCTTAAGAGAATGTAAGCTAGACACCCCCAGTCAGTTGTTCTTAGGACTATGGCCCTGGGGTGGGCACTGGGACCCGAAGCTCCTCTGGAGTTTAAGGAACTCACAACCCCTTAATATCTGGGGGTGGGGATTGTTGGTTCTGTTACTTTGTTTCTTAACACAAAGTCCTTCCTATCAGGCCAGAAAACCAGAGATCCCAACTGGGGCTTGGTGTGTGTAGCAACTATCTGGCCCATGAGGAACAGGCCTCCTTCTCAGGGTCAAATAAAGGGTGACTCACCTCAGACCAGCCCTGGCGGCTACAACCTTTGTGAAGGCCCAGCCGCACCCTGCTTTCATGGCCAGCTTGGATCACGCCCGCCTTCTTTCCCTTTCGGGCACCTCGGACCCACTTGTAGGTCTGATTCACTAGTTTAAACAGCCTCAGGCTGGCCTTCCTGAGTGGGTCAGGGCTGCTCCGATGGATTACGGGGTGTGTAGGCGGTTTCCTGCCCCCGTTCCTGGATAAGTGGGTGGCTAGAAGGCAGTTTATTGGGGAATGGTGAGGCTGGGACAAGTCTTCCTTTAGCCACAGGTGATCCAGGTGATGATGTGTAAAAGGAGGGCTGAGATTTCACTGGGGGAAACTGAGGCCTGTTGCTGGCCCACCTCCCTAACAGCATCTCCAGAGGGCTTGGGGCCCCTGTCTTGCAACTTTGTGACTGCTCTGACCTAAGGAACCACTGGGGCAGTTCTGAGGAGGGGTGAGGTCCTTGGGGACAGGAACTGGGGTGAGGGGCAGGTAGTGTCTGATCGGGGGCCTGGCCCTCTCAAGTGATCAGAAAGGATGGGTAGAATTGTTGAGCAGGGTGAAGAGTGGGGATCATGGAGAGGAGGGCTCCTTCCTCTTATTATCAAAGCTGTTTGCTTTGTCTGTGAGCACCCTGCAGGGCCTAGCAGCCCACTCACTGATCCAGGAACTAGGACAGGACACTGTCAGGCTCCAGGACTGAGCCTGACACTCGCCTTCCAGATGCTCACAAGGAGGGAGGGATCCCATCCCGTTTTCCCTCTCTGGGTGGCAGGTGCTAAATGTCTCATGGACAAGTTATTTGCCTCCTTTAGGCTCAGATCCCCCCATCATGATTTCAGTAAATCTGTGATGAATGAATGCATGATTTTGGGGTTGGAGGTTGGGGTTGTTCTGGAAGGGTGGGAGGTAAGAGGCCCCCAGTGGGGGCAGGTGGGGGCAGGCTTGAGCTTGCAGTTACCAGGAAGTCCCTTACAGTCCAGGGACAGAAGCCTCCCTGCAGCTGTCCCCAGGAGTCTCTGGTGGCCCCAGGGCTTTGTCTGGCTCCAGCAGGGCGGGACAGCTTTGTCTCTGGAGGCCAGCGGCCAGGGCACCCTCCTCTGGGGGACTGAGAGGAAGTCAGGATGTGGGTGAATCCTCAAGGGGCAGGCTCTGAGAGGTGTAATTCCAAGTGGGGTTTAGGAATCTCCTAAATGTATTGACGGAAAGTGTTTAACTCCAATCCCCAGAAAGGGGCTTCAGAACGTAATTCCAGAGGGGGTCTCTGAGGGACGCGGGGTTGGAGGGAGGACAGGGTTTAGGAGCCTACTCTCTGGGGCACTTAATTCCTGGGGGGTTTCGAGCCTGGGGAGGGTGAGAATGTGAATGAGGGCGTCTCTGTGTATGATGGGGGTGAAGAAAGGAATGAGTGCGCTAGGAGGTGAGGAGGAGTGCAGTCGGGGCTCCGGAGGAGTTGGGGTGGGGTAGTTCCCCGCAGGGCGGCGGGAAGGAAGGGCTGGAGGTAGAGCCGCCAGGAACTGACCAATTGGGAGAACGCCCATATTTGTACCCAGGAGCCTGGAAATTCCTCGGGGCTCAGATATCCGCCCCTTCTCCCTCCCCCTTCCCCCGCCCGCCCCCGGCATAAAAGGCGCCAGGTGAGGCCCTCGCCATTCCTCTCGCCTACGGCTGCTCCTCTGACCAGTGTCGCCCGAGTTCTCCTTCGCCATGACTTCCTACAGCTATCGCCAGTCGTCCGCCACCTCGTCCTTCGGGGGCCTGGGCGGCGGATCCCTGCGCCTCGGGGCGGGAGGTGCCTTCCGCGCGCCCAGCATCCACGGGGGCTCGGGCGGCCGCGGCGTGTCTGTGTCCTCCGCGCGTTTCGTGTCCTCGTCCTCCGGGGGCTACGGCGGGGGCTACGGCGGGACCTTCGGCAGCAGCTTTGGGGTCCGGTCCGACGGGCTGCTGGCGGGCAATGAGAAGCTCACCATGCAGAACCTCAACGACCGCCTGGCCTCCTACCTGGACAAAGTGCGCGCCCTGGAGGAGGCCAACGGCGCCCTGGAGGTGAAGATCCGGGATTGGTACCAGAAGCAGGGGCCCGGGCCGGCCCACGACTACAGCCACTACTTCAAAACCATCGAGGAGCTGCGGGACAAGGTGGGCGGCGGCCCAGCTGCGGGAGGTGCACCTGTAGCGCAAACCTAGTCAGCCCCGCGGGCCGGGCGAGGCCGGAGGAGGGACCGGCGCCACCACCCGGCGGGGCGGGAGCTAGCCCGTTAGGAGGTGGGAGGGCCGCAGGGTGGGGCCGAGAGCAGGGGGCAGGTGGAGGGGCAGGACAATGGGGCAGGAAGTGGAGGTCTGGGTATCGGGAAGGGGGTGGGTTAGTGGGTGGGGTGTGCCGTGGCGGCGGGGGCGGGGCTGGTGGGTGGGGAGGCCTGGGAGATGAGGTCCGGAGGTGTGGGAGGAGGTGGGACAAGGCTGTAGGCTGCCCAGGGGCCTTGGCCCGGGGTGCAGTTGCAGCAGGGACAAGCAGGAATTTGGCCTGAGAGGAATGCAGTCCACCCCGGGCCAAACCTACCCTCTGCTGCCCCCGGCATGGGCCCGTCTGCATTCCTTTTCTCTGGTGGGGCAGCTCTGGTTTCCATCAGGCTCAGGCTGAAGCCCCTCCTGCCCCGCCCGGGGTGGGGGCGGGAGGGCACCCTGTAGTTAGAAACTTCAAAGAAGAATGGGAGGGGACATATGCTAATAACCTAAGGATCTAGTAAAGGCAAGATAACACACGCAGAGCCACCCCTCCCAACCCCGTCCTTTTCTTCGGGGTTGGGGGTGCTGGAGCCATAGGTCTAACAGGGAGCCCCTAAAGGCTTGCAGGGTGCCCGGAAGAAATGTATCAGTAACCAGCGGGACATTTTAATGATTCCACGTGCTGGGGCTCCAAACACGCAGCTCCCCGCGCTGTCGCCCAGTGCTCGCCAGGTGCTGGATGCCATGCCCATGGAGCAGGTAAACCAGACCTATGGACAAGGAGGGACAGCTAGAGTTGCAAACAACAAAATAGAATACTGCTTACATACTTTAAAAAATTGTAACCTGACAATAATACATTTTACCATGTACCTTCTTCACCCATTCTCTGTCCTACACACACCCAAAATAGAAGCAAAATTTCCTTTTTTTTTTTTTTTTTTAAGATTTTATTTATTTATTTATTTGATAGAGACACAGCGAGAGAGGGAACACAAGCAGGGGGAGTGGGAGAGCGAGCAGCAGGCTTCCCTGCCTGGTGCAGGGAGCCAGGACCCTGGGAAGTTCAACAACTGAGAGAGCCCGGAGCCCCCTCCTTTTCTTTTCTTTTTTCTTTTCTTTTCTCTTCTTTTTTCTTTTCCCTCCCTTCCTTCCTCCCTCCCTTCCTTCCTTCCTTCTTTCTTTCAGATTTATTTATTTATTTGAGAGAGAGAGAGGTGTGGGTAGGGACAGAGGGAGAGGGAGAGAGTTTCCTCAAGCAGATTCCCCTCTGAGTGTGAAGCCCTGTGCAGGGTTCCATCTCAGGACCCTGAAATCATGACCTGAGCAAAGAATCAAGAGTTGGCTGTTTAACCAACTGAACCACCCAGGTGCCCTAGCGAGACTTTCTTGAAACAATACTTACTGTACTGTGGGTGATCTCATTTTATATTCTGTTCTATATTCTGATCTCTTTTATATTCTGTTCAAGTTCATTAAAAAAACTATGCAAATTACCTCCCAGTACAATGACTAATGAGTCATGACTTGCTCTTTGAAAAACATAAACCCAAGTACCTTAATCAATGGTGTAAATATGTCCATCACAGCAGAGGGACTTCAGGGGGGGGTGAACTTGGACAAGGAATCCTGAGCTTCATTTCTTGCCTCTATAAAATAGGCATACCCACTGACCTGGCGTGAAAGATGAGGGGCAAAGTGCCTGGCACATAACTGATGCCCAAGAAATGGGACTTCCCTTTCCTGAGGCAGAATGTGCTTTGAATGGGGCTATGGACAAAAGTACCCCAACACAGCATCTGGTCGGCAGATCACTAGAGACTGCCTCCTGTAAGACTATTTAGAGTTTCCCCTGGTACAGTTCTCAGACACTTTCCTCCCAGACTTACCTCCCTGTCCTCCTGCACCCGTGCCCTACTGTTGGCTCAGCGTCCCTGATGATGGTTTCTCCTGCTGCAGCTCCTGGGCCTGGACTGATTTCAAGACCTCCCAGAGAGCTGGCCAACGGACAGCTGAGACATGGCTGGGCTTTGGTCTCTAGGGGTTAGAGGCATACTCATTTGCTCTCCTCTCTTTCCTAGGAAGAAAGAGGGTGGTTAGTGCCAGTACACTAAACTGGTGCCAACTTCCTGTCTCTTATCTTCCAGATTCTTGGTGCCACCATCGAGAACTCCAAGATTGTCCTGCAGATTGACAATGCCCGTCTGGCTGCAGATGACTTCCGAACCAAGTGAGTGTGTTTGCCTTGGTGGGTTGCTGAAGCCGGGGCAGAGAAGGAGGGGCAATCCCAGGCCCTTTGGGGGCTCAGTGCAGTGGGGGGACCAGACTCTGTCCTCATTCCTCCCAGCTGGCATGAAGCAACTGCCCCCCATGGACTTCTGCGGGAGATGGGGGGAAGTCTTCAGGGGTTCAGAGGAAATGCTGCTCTGACTATATCTATTTCCTTTGAAAGGTTTGAGATGGAGCAGGCCATGCGCATGAGTGTGGAGGCTGACATCAACGGCCTGCGGCGGGTGCTGGATGAGCTGACCCTGGCCAGGACCGACCTGGAAGTACAGATCGAGAGCCTGAAGGAGGAGCTGGTCTACTTGAAGAAGAACCATGAGGAGGTGGGTTTCAGGTTGGGCCATCTCTCCATCCCACCCCAACTTCCCAGGGCTGAAGACATTTTTATTCTGTATCCTCTTGACCTTGGCCATACCTGCTGCACCATCGGTATGGCCCCGGGTGTGGAGCGGGGCTCCCAGGGCTCCAGCAGTGGATGGACTGTCCACTAGTTTGTCTTGTCGGTGCTGGCTCCGAGGTCTGCACCCGAACCAGCCCCTTCCGTCTGGGGAATGGGGGAGTGATCTGGCCCAGGCCCAGCAGGCTCTGGGCTCCAACATGCCCATCTCTGCTGTGTCTTTCCAGGAAATCAGTGCCCTGAGGGGCCAGGTGGGGGGCCAGGTCAGTGTGGAGGTGGATTCCGCTCCAGGCATCGACCTTGCCAAGATCCTGGGTGACATGAGAAGCCAGTACGAGGTCATGGCTGAGAAGAACCGAAAAGATGCTGAAGTCTGGTTTATCAGCCGGGTACGCAGTGGGTAGCAGGTGTCCTTGGGGGAGGTGGCGGAGAGAGATCTTCATGCTCTCAGGCAGAGGTCTGCCTCAGTGCTCATTCCTTCTGCCTCCTCTCTTCTTGCAGACGGAGGAGCTGAATCGGGAGGTAGCCGGTAACACAGAGCAGCTGCAGATAAGCAAGTCGGAGGTCACGGATCTGCGGCGCACCCTCCAGGGTCTGGAGATCGAGCTGCAGTCTCACCTAAGCACGGTCCGTATGCCCAGCCCGGTGGGATGCATAATGGAGCCCGTGAAGCCTTGCACGGCCTGGGCTGTGGCTGTGCCCATGCCCTCTCTGGGAACCAGTCTCCCCTGAGTCTCTTTCCCTCTCCCTGCCCTCAGAAAGCTGCTCTGGAAAGCACGCTGGCAGAAATAGAGGCCCGCTTTGGAGTCCAGCTGGCCCAGATCCAGGCTCTAATCAGTACCCTGGAGGCCCAGCTGAGTGAGGTGCGTGCGGACACTGAGCGCCAGAACCAGGAGTACCAGCGGCTCATGGATGTCAAGTCGCGGCTGGAGCAGGAGATCGCCACCTACCGAAGCCTGCTGGAGGGCCAGGACAACCCGCCCACCCCCAAGGCACTCTGAGTCCAGCACCTCCTGGCTTCCTGCTCTACTGCAGAGGGGAGCCCTGGGTAGGGCCATGGGAGGGGGGGGACCCTACCCCTGACTCTTCCCCCTGACCTGCCAATAAAGTTTTATGGCTTGAGGACTGTTGTTGGGTTTGTTTTTTTGGCCGTTAGAGATGGGCCAGAACTTCTTGGTCCTGTTTTGGTTTTATTTAGATCAGGGTGCACCCTGTCTGTCTCAGGGGAAGGTGGGAGGGTGCTCACCAGCAGCTACTGGTAGGGTAATTCCTGTTTGCAGAACTCTTTGTCTATCTGACCTGTTCTTTAAAACAGGCTTGTGAAACAAGCATTGCTCCCCCAGCCCCCGCCCATTTTTGAAAGATTTATTTATTTGAGAAAGAGAGAGGGAGAGCGCAAGAACAAGTGTAGTGTGCATGACTGGGGTGGGGGTGGCAGAGGGAGAGAATCCAATCCCCCTGAGCACGGTGCCGAGTGCAGGGCCAGGTCCCAGGACCCATGAGATCATGACCTGAGGCGAAACCAAGAATTAGAAGCTCAACAGGCTGAGCCACCCAGGCACCCCACATCGCTCCCTTTCTATGGATGGGTAAACTAAGGGTCAGAGATTAAGTGGTTTGTTATATATGTGACTCTTCTAACATGGCAAAGGTAGGATTTGAAACTATGGTTTTTTTTTTTTTTTTCTCTTCAGATTTAGTTTTCTCTCCACTTCACTTCCTCAAGGGTTGGTATATATTTGTGTGTCTGAAAGGAATGCTTAATTGAGCACCTAGTATATACCATTTGATCAACCCTAAAAGGCAGTTCAGATGAGTAGCATCTTATAGAGCAAGAAACAGTTTCAGAGAGGGTAAGTAACTTGTCAGAGGTCACACAGTGACTTAATGGCAGAGCCAGGACCAGAAACAAAGTTTCCTGATGGTGCCACCCTATACCCCAGTCTCCTGGGATTGATGCACCTTATGCCAGGTCCTTAATACCTGTCAGTTTTGCTCCATGTGAGGGTCTGGGACTGCAGTCCCCTGGGCCAGGTCCTAGCAATCCATTCCTCCACCTACCGAAGGAGAGCCTGGGGCTTTGTGGGTCAGAGCCTGAGTGATGGGGGCAGGCCTCCCACTTAGAAAGCCGAAGAGGGTATACCTGTTGGTGTGTGTGTGTGTGTGTGTGTGTGTGCATGCACCAACACATTCATCCATCCCTGGGCAGCCCCACAGAAGCCCCTTACACCCACCAGCTCATACCTGGGCCCAGAGCCCGGAACGGGACCCAGCTGTGACCCAGACCTCCCGTACAGACCCCCAACCTGGCTTGCCTGAAGTTGGTCCCAGGCCAGCAAAGGAACCCAAGTCCCAGCTTCTCGGTCTAACTCTGCCCTTGTGTGGGTATGGTCTTGCCCCTGTGGTTTACAGTTCAGCTGCCAAGAACTGAGGCCAATTAAAGGTAAATAAGTAGTCCCACTTCCCCTTGGCTGAGAGGTTCAGGCTGAGTGGGTCTGTTAGGCCCCATGGATCTGTCTGATCCTGTGCTGGAAGAGGCTGGGGGGGAACACTGCACCCCGTGCCCCCGGAAGGTCTCTTGGAGGGGCACATGTGGCCGCCAGGTGTGCCCAGCGCTGTACCAAGGAGGCTGAGATCCAGTCGTACCCTGTGCTGAGAATCCTGAAGGAGGCGCTCTTGTTGCCACTTTCCTGTGGTTCTTAGAGACGTTCCTTAACTCCTTCAGGTCACAGAACTGGGGACTCCAGAGCCCAGCTCTTCCTTCCCTCCCTGGGCCAGGAGCTCCTTCGGCCCCTCCCTAGCTATTCTGCTGTGGCCTCGGGCGCCCACAGCCACACCCCACCCCTGCTTAATTTTAGAGGTCTGGCTCACCCCCAGGCTGGGACTGCCCAGAGATACTTGTCCCCAGTTCATGAAAGTCTCTGTTGTCACAGCTGAAACCCTCCCCTATACCCCAGAGGCCCCTGGAATGTGGCTCTGGGGTGGGGTCTGGGCCCCACACAGGTGGGACAGGTGACTGGGTAGCAGGTCTGGGTGTCAGGAATGAAGCCTTCCTTTGTGTGTGTGTGTGGGGGGGAAGGTGGGGGGAGGCAAGGGCTGGGACACTTGTCTGTCTCAGTTAAGGAGCTGAAACCAGGGGTGCCCTGTTGACAGAGAGGCTGGGATGGAGAAGAGGGAGAGGGAGGGAAGGAGAGAGAAGGGGAGAGGATTCAGGGGGCAGGTCTTTCCCTCCTTGCTGGTCCTTGTGATCTCTTCAGTTTGCAGAGCGTTTCCTGTCAGTCACAGGCATCCCTCTACCCCTTCAAGGCAAGTGGGGGGGGGTTGTTTCCATTTTCCAGATTGGTAGACTGAGGCTGAGAGCGGCAGCTGGATTACTAAGAAAGCCACATACCTAATAGAGGAGGAATTATCCAGGCCCCAGGGAGTGAGGAGTGAGGCTGGATGTCGAGGACCCTGCCGCTGTGTGTGACTGGATGCTCACTGGAACCCCCCAGTAAAACTGAGTGTTAATGGCTCCATTGTCTTTTTGTGTATTCCGGTAATACACACATTGTAATTTACCATCTCTGCCATGGTTAAGTGGACAGTTCTGTGGCCTGAAGTCCGTTCACATATGGTGCCACCAGCATTGCCATGCGTGCTCAGGATGGTTTCCATCTTGTAAAACCAAAACTCTAAATCTGTTAAACAGTTAACTCCTTCTGTCATTCGGACTATCCTGAGTCCCTCATATATGTGGAAAGATGGCCCAGCATTAAGTTGGGAACCTGGCTCGGAGAGGTAGTCACACCCAGAGGTGGAGTCCAGCCCAGGCTTTTCCGCTGGGCTGCACATGCCATCCCAAGGAGAGAAGGCCTTGGGGATGGCACTCTGCAGTGGGCCAAGGACAGAAACTGGCACAACGTCCTGGGCGTGCTGCCTGGGGCAGGGCCCTGGGCTGCAGCCTGGGCTGGAGCCAAACAGAACTGGGTCCCCACCCTTCCCCAGCCTCCCCACCTGGGGCTAATGAGCCCAAGACCTTGAGCTCACAGGAGCTGTTTGCATTGAAAACAGGGATCTGTGACTGGGGCAGCTGCCATGCCAGATAGTGTATGAGAGCCACCTCTCGAGGGGTGCTAGAGGGGAGTCAGGGTGCAGAAGAAGGGCTGGCGGGGGCCCAGCCCTTGCTTAGCCTGGGGTGATGGCGTGTAATCGTTCCCTTATTAATTGCTGGGGCCGTGATGTCTGCAGAGGCTTTAATGAGCTGTGGCTGATCTGAGTTTGATTATTTTTCTTTCGGAGGAAAAGACAATACCCACCCACCCACGAGACAATACCGCCCTGTCTGCGCTCAGCGCTCAGAGGCCCAGCTCATCCACCCCCACTCACCTCGGCCTGCGCTCCTTCTTGTACCACCCCAGCTCAGAGGGGAACCCCAGGTCCTGAGCCCCACCGTCTGCTTCCTTAGAAGATAGGGAGGCAGGAGGAGGCAGGCTGGGGGCTCTCAGGCCTCAGGTGGAAGCTGAGAGTGCCCCTTGCCACCGGAACATGCCAAGGGTTTCACAGGTAGTAACTGATGGAACCAGGATTTGAACCGGAGGCGGAGGGACTCCGGAGCTCCACGTATGTCCCTGCACATCAGCCCTGGACCAAGTATCCTTCTGATTCTCCAGATCAGCCTTGCTTCCCTCCCCAGCCCCTGGCTCCCCCGGAGCCCTGGAGCCGGTGCCGGCAGGCCAGGATTTGTATATTATGTATCCCTGAAACCGGCCCCTGGTCGTTCAGCTCCCCTCTCTGGCCTCAGCGTCCTTCTCTGAGAAAAGATGTCTTCCAGTCTGCCTGCCAGGCATCCCCGAATCCTCCCTCCCAACACTCAGGCACATAGAGCCCTCGGGGTCGGGTCCCTCCCCAGCCCCAAAGCGCTTGACGGGACAGAGTTCATGTGGCCCTGCTCTGCAGGAACATGCCTCCCTCTGGAGAAGGCAGGGGTTTTCTGGACTGTGCTCCAGTCTTATCTGCAGAGGTTTGCCCCGACGTGCGTCCTAGGAGCAAGCAAAGGTTCAGGGACATGTGCGGTTGGCAGGTGGCGCGATTATCAATCAGCGCCTTGTCAGCCCTGAGCCTCCTGGCCTTTGTGAGAGTGCCAGGGCAATGGGGCTGGGGGTGGGGGGGAAGGGGAAGAGGCATGGCGGAGGAGAGTCCTGACCTGTCAGGGAAGTGACATATGTAGGCTTCTCTGACCACCTTAGTTGGAAATTGACCCATGACCTCCCCCCCAGCCTGTCCCCAGAGGCCCTGCAAGCCTCCCTGTGCTTCCCCCAACTCATTCCCCGACAACCCCCCCCACCCCAGGCCACTGCTGTCCCTGGGCCCTGCAGGCTCACTCATGGGGTCTGAGAGTGGGACAACACAGAGAATTCTCCCCAAACTGAGAGAGGGGAGCTGGCCGTCTTGGGAGGAGGGTCCTGGCCTGGTGGCAGCAGAGAAGTCTGGTGAGGACAGATGGGGCCTGAGCTGCTCCACCCCTGCGGTCAGAGGCCTGGGAGCTGTGGGGTGACAAGGTGTTGTTCCCCGCTACTCTCCCCACTACTTGCTACTCTCCGTGTTCTCCCAGAGTGCGGAGATACCTGCCAGGGAAGTGTTAAAACCATGGCCCTGGGGGCAAAACACCATTCATTCTGAATCATCTCTTTTGTTGCATTGAAAAAAAAAGAAAGACTCCACATCAGCCTTGAAGAGGTGTGCAGGCAGTCCCGTTTGAACAAGGGAGTTGGCCTCCCTTTGGGGGAGGAGACTCGGTCCCACAACCCCCTCGGAGGGGTATATATAAGGAGCCCCAGGCTGGGGGGTGACGGGGCAGTGCTCGCTCCGCTCTCAGTCTAGCCTCCTCCTCGCCTGGTGCCTCTGTGCTTGCTGAGAACTCACCAACCACCCAGCCATGAGCACCACGTTTCTGCAGACCTCTTCCTCCACCTTTGGGGGTGGCTCTACCAGGGGGGGCCCCCTCCGGGTTGGGGGAGGCGGCTTTGGTGGGGGGAGTCTCTGTGGGGGCGGTGGAAGCCGCACTATTTCGGCTTCTTCTGCTAGGTTCGTCTCCTCGGGGTCAGGAGGGGGCTATGGGGGTGGCATGAGCTGCGGCTTCGGTGGAGGGGCTGGTAGTGGTTTTGGGGGTGGCCTTGGAGGTGGCTTTGGTGGGGGTTTTGGCGGTGGCTTTGGTGACTACAGTGGTGGCGATGGCGGCCTCCTCTCTGGCAACGAGAAGATCACTATGCAGAACCTCAACGACCGGCTGGCCTCCTACCTGGACAAGGTGCGGGCCCTGGAGGAGGCCAACACGGAGCTGGAGGTGAAGATCCGGGACTGGTACCAGAAGCAGAGCCCCAGCAGCCCGGAGCGGGACTATAGCCCTTACTTCAAGACCATTGAGGAGCTCCGCGACAAGGTGAGTCCGCGACAAGGGAGCAGGTGGCTGGTGCGTGCCCAGGTCTGTAACATCAGCGCTCCAGCTGCCTCAAGGAAACACTTTCCTGCCCGGGCAGTGAGTGTCGGTGTATAGCTTGGAGAGCAGGGAATGCTTTCCTGGTGGGGATGCCGGCACACATCCGCTCAACCTGGCGGTGTGGGAAGATGCCGAGACTGGTCAGGACTAGGGGGTCCGAGGTGGGGGCAGTGACACACGCCAGCAGGGCTCTGCATCCAGTCCCCCTTTGCTTCTTTTGTAAGAGCGGTTAAGTATTGCCTCAGGAGCCCTGAAGGTCAGGACCACCGCCTCACCCTTTGAGGATATCTTTGGTGCCCAAAGCAGTATTGGGGCTTAGAACACCTCGAACTCATGATGTGCTCTGCCAGCCACTTACTCACCCTTCCAACCCACCTGGACCAGTTTCCTCAGCTGCAGCATGCCTTTCTGACCTGCCCTCTGGGGTTCTCTTGGCTGTGGGATGTTCTGTGGGCCCATGGCTGTGTCCAGGTGTGCTGGAGTCCAGTGACCGGGGCAGGCTGGTGGACTATCCCTGAGAGGGCTATTGTTAGAGCCTCCCGAACCCCACCACAATCCCTCCTGGCCAGGCAGTTCCCACGGGGGAGTCTGGGCACTCTGGATTCCTTGGTCTTTCACGGCCTGGAGCCAGGAAGGGTGGCGTGCAGGAAGACCTCACGTGGGTACTTGAGGGTCGTCTGAACCCTGTCTTGGGGAGCCTACAGGCTTCTGGGGCTGGTGTCAGTGGGGAGACTGTCAGCCAGGGGTCTGACCTGGGGCACAGGGTGGGGAGACACCAGGAAAGACAGAATACTGCTCCAGGTGCTGACTCCCCGTCTCCTGCAGATCCTGGCGGCCACCATTGACAACAACCGGGTCATCCTGGAGATTGACAACGCCCGGCTGGCGGCGGACGACTTTAGGCTCAAGTGCGCTCCTGCCTCCTTTCCCCTCCTGGATACCCCACCTCCCCACCCCCTTCTCGGCCTTCTTTCCTTCCTGCAGCTCCAACAGCCCCTTCCTTCCTCTGGGCTCCCTCTCTCTTCCCAGGTACGAGAACGAGCTGGCCCTGCGCCAGAGTGTGGAGGCCGACATCAACGGCCTGCGCCGGGTGCTGGATGAACTGACCTTGGCCAAGACCGACCTGGAGATGCAGATTGAGGGCCTGAACGAGGAGCTGGCCTACCTGAAGAAGAACCATGAGGAGGTGAGGGTCGGCAGGGCTGCTGGAGGTGGGAGGCAGAGTGGGGCCCCGGCACCTCCTTCTAGTTAGCAGAAGGGCTTAGTGGTTCAGATATGCTCCCCTCCACCAAAGCAGGGGTCCCCATGGAGAACAAGGGGTATTATCCTTTGAGGACCCAGACCTCTTTCCTTCTCAGATCCATAGCCGGGCCAGGGGGCCAGTGTGACCTGCTGTCCTGATTTGTGTCATGAGCTCAGACAGGGGTTACACTGTCTTGAGGTCCTCCTGTAGCATCCGGCAAGGAAGAGAGGCCCTCAGAGCCAAGGGGCCCACGTGATTGAACCTCTTCATCTTCAGCAGGAAACCGAGGCTGGGGTGGGTACACAGGAATACGAAGGGTGTGCAGTGAGTTAGGGACAAAGCCGGGATGGGCCTGTGGGAGTCCAGGCTCCCAGCTCTCCCTTCAGCCCTCTGTCCCTAAACGGGCCCTGTCCACCCTGCAGGAAATGAAGGAGTACGGCAGCCAGCTGGCCGGCCAGGTCAACGTGGAGATGGACGCGGCACCAGGCGTGGACTTGACCCGCGTGCTGGCCGAGATGAGGGAGCAGTATGAGGCCATGGCGGAGAAGAACCGACGGGACGCCGAGGCCTGGTTCTTCAGCAAGGTGGGCCTGACCTCGCAGCCCCGCCCCGGCTCCCCAGGTCTCCTAGGATGCCTGTGGGCCTCACTGGTCTTGTGTGTGACCCACAGACAGAGGAGCTGAACAAGGAGGTGGCCTCCAACACAGAGATGATCCAGACCAGCAAGACGGAGATCACAGACCTGAGGCGCACGATGCAGGGGCTGGAGATCGAGCTGCAGTCCCAGCTCAGCATGGTAGGGCCACCTGCCCCCCAGCTCACCACAGCCTGCCGCAGCCTGCCCCAGTGTCACCTGGCCTTTCCCATCATCCAGGCCTGGTTAAGTCTTGGGTTCCCAAGCCCTGGCCGAGGGGGTCCCCTGTCCTCCATTCAACGCTGGTTCACATGCTGTGGCAGCTTCTTTCCTGGCCTGACAAGATGTCTGTCGATCTGCTGCCCGCCCCCAGAAAGCCGGGCTGGAGGGCTCACTGGCCGAGACGGAGTGCCGCTACGCCACGCAGCTGCAGCAGATTCAGGGGCTCATCAGCAGCCTGGAGGCCCAGCTGAGCGAGCTCCGCAGTGAGATGGAGTGCCAGAACCAGGAGTATAAGACGCTGCTGGACATCAAGTCTCGGCTGGAGCAGGAGATCGCCACCTACCGCAGCCTGCTGGAGGGCCAGGACGCCAGGTGGGGGCAAGGGTGCAGGGGGGAGGGATGAGAGAGGGGCCGGCTGGTCCTCCCCGGATAGCAGTGGGACAGCGAAAAGGAAGCAGATAGGGTGTTAGTGTGATCCGCAATCTATCTGCTCGAGGGTGGCAGGTGTGGACAGGCTTTCAGGATGTCCCAGCCTCTAGAGAAGTCACATGTGCAGCTGGTGGTGGGGGCCTCTGGAGACGATTACTTGGCCAGCCACTGGGGACTCCCTTCCAGAGACCTGGGCTCACGCCCTTCTCTTACATCAGCTTCTCCTCTCTTTCAGGATGGCTGGCATTGGCGCCAGAGAAGGTAAGAAGTCTTCACGTTTCCTGTGTGGGGTGGCAAGGGGGCTGTTGAAGCCACCATTCCCCCTGGAATGGGCTGGAAGGAGAAAGATACCAAACATGCCAGTTGGGCGGGGATACGTCCATTCTACACCTCTTCCACAGGCACTCTCTATCAGCCCCAGTAAAGTGGGGGTTAAAGATTTCTTGAGAACCTTCCAGCCTGAGCAGGCTTTGTCAAAGGAATATCTTCCCAGGGCCCACCCAGGGCCCACCTTCTTGCATTTAATGCTAAGAGGCCCCCAGTCACTTCCTGTTCACTTGCAGTTAAATCCCTGGCTTTCTTGCTCACTGCGGGGCATAACTGTTGCTACCAGCTGCCTCTATGATGAGTGACTCAACACCAGACCTCCTGGCCACTCTGGAAGGATTGGCCAGTGGCCATTCTCCGGGGTGCTGTCCAGTTCTCCCTGAGCTTAGCCAGGTCCTGGCTGCCTTGGGGGAGAAAAGTGAGGGTCCCCTACTCTGAAGCTTGCTCCTTCTTCCTACAGCCTCCCTGGGAGGCAGTGGCGGCGGCAAAGTTCGCATCAATGTCGAGGAGACAGTGGACGGGAAGGTGGTTTCTTCTCGCAAGAGAGAGGTCTGAGTGCCCGGTATAGGAGAGATGTCCCTCGTCACCTCCCCGCTTCCCAGGCTGAGTGGAGGACTGGCTAGAGGGGCCAGAAGAGCAAACCCTAGTCCCTGCTTCCAGAGGGTCAAGCTCTCTTTGTTGGGTGCTTGGCATGCTCTCCCTTCCACTCCTTTCCAGCTCTCCCCATCTGCTTTTGAGCAGTGATGGGCAGGAAGCCACTGGATTGTGTAACAAGGTTGTTTGTGCCATGTGTGTCCATGCAATAAAGAATTGCTTTTCCTTTTGCAAATATCTTTGGTAGTATGTCCAGTTTTTCTTTTCTTTTCTTTTTTTTTTAAAGATTTTATTTATTAATTTGACAGAGATCACAATTAGGCAGAGAGGCAGGCAGACAGAGAGAGAGAGAGAGAGGAGGAAGCAGACTCCTTGCTGAGCAGAGAGCCTGATATGGGGCTCGATCCCAGGACCCTGGGATCATGACCTGAGCTGAAGGCAGAGGCTTTAACCCACTGAGCCACCCAGGCGCCCCATGTCCAGTTTTTCTGTTGGGGGCCTCTGTGGGTCTAGGACCCACAGGCTGACATCTCTTTTTACTTTAGCTTTTCCTCTGTATGGTCCTAATTCACTCTTTGGGGTGCCTAGGGCATCTAGGACCAACTCAGGCTGCACAGGTGACTTGCTCTTCTGGCTTATTCCAACCAGTGATCATGGAAGCAGGATAGGGACTGTCCTCAGAACATCTTGGTGCACCCAACACTGTACTTGTCGCATTGAACAATTATTTACCAAACAATTGACTGTATAGATTGTATTGGTTCACCCTTGTGTGGGTTCGCACTGTGCTAGGCAACCCCACCTATGTGTCTTATTTAATGTGATTGTGGGCGGTCAGGATTTATGATTCCCATCTGAGAGATGAGGAAGTCAGAGAGGTGAATGACTTTGCCAGGGGCCTCATGGATGGATAGTGAACAACAGGGCTGGGACTGGGCCCCATATCTGCATGACTCAAAGTCCACCGCTTGTTCCGGGAGCGCAGGCCTTGGCCCTTCACAGGTCATTACCAGGACCTTCCTCCTTATTTCTGGCCCTCCCACATGTGTTCCTAGAACCTCCCTTTTTTTCCCCTCCAGGCACACCTGACCTCCAGAGTGGCTGAGCCACCTAACATCTCTGCCTCCTGCAAAGAGGGACCTTATCCACCCTCTCACCCCCTGAAGCCACAGTCTCCTTCCCATAAAGCAATTAAGGGGAAATCAGAGGGAAAGACACCAACTCCAGGAAGCCCTCCGTGATTTTTCCAAGCTTAAGTCCAAAGACACATCAACCCCTATTGTCCTCCTCAGTCCAAACCCTGCTCCTGATCCCCCATACCCAGCGTCTCTGACCTTGGGCTCACTGGAGCAGCCACATTCACACACACTTAATTTGCTGCCTCAGGTCTGACGCTGGTTCCTCAGGGGTTCATAACCCCAGACAGAGGGCAAGGAATGAGGAAGCTGAGAACTCTCGGTGCTGTGGCTGGGCTGGGCTCTGGTGAGGACAGGGGGGAGAGGGAAAACCGGTTTCTTAGTCCTGCTGGGAAGAGGAGGTTGGAGGTTCCTCTCTTCTCCTGAGAATCAGATCATTTTCGGGGGGAGATTCATGCCCTCTGAGAGGGCCCCCATGAGTCTTGCTGGGTGAAACTCCTTGCCCAGCAATCCTGTTTGGAGAGGGCAAGGCACCTGTTTTTTTCTGAGGGAGATTTAATCTAGAATACATCTCCTGAGTGCACACTCTGAGGACAGACTTCTCTGGAGCTGGAGGAATGGAACAGAAGTTATTAAGCATCTACACTATGCAGGGCTCTGGGCAGAGCATTCAATGGATAGCATCTGATTTGCTCCCCCAGAGGCTTTGTAAAAGTGTGGTCATGAAGGCATGAGCCAGGAATCCGTGAGGCTAGGCCTGGGACTGGTCTCTCTGCGTTCAGACCTTTGCTTTTTCCTGGATGTCTTGCAGGTCACGGAAACTGGCAACATATTTCTTTCTTTTCCTTCCTTCCTCCCTTCCTTCCTTCCTTCCTTCCTTCCTTCCTTCCTTCCTTCCTTCCTTCCTCCCTTCCTCCCTTCCTTCCTTGAAAGATTTTATTTATTTATTTGACAGACAGAGATCACAAGTAGTGGAGAGGAGTGTAGAGAGAGAGGGGGAAGCAGGCCCCCCGCTGAGCAGAAAGCCCAATGTGGGGCTGGATCCCAGGACCCCAGGATCATGACCTGAGCCAAAGGCAGAGGCTTTAACCCACTGAGCCACCCAGGCGCCCCTGGCAACATCTTTCTTAGGAGGGTGTGTTAATCTGAAGCCCCTTTTTTCACCTCTGTGGGAAGCCTGTTCAAATGTCATCCAGCCATTACTGCTAAAAAGATCATTCTCAGTCTCTCACAATGGGGCTTAAGCTCATGCTGAAGCGGTCATGTCCCTGACATCCTGAAAATGGCCAGACCCCTTCCTGGGTCTCCCAGGCCCAACGGCCTGACTGCTGCTCCTGCTTCACTGGCCTCCGGGCCTCTCTCGAGGAGTCTCAGATCTTCAAAGCAACCCACAAAGGGTTTTCTCAGCCCGTAGTTTGCCAAAATAACCTCTGCAAAGCTGCAGAGAGGCAAGGTGGGGCTCCCTCCTCATCCAGCGGGCTTTCTCTCAGGCCAGACCCTGGGCTGGAGAGGGAAAGCTGCTTCTGTTTCCTTGGAGGGCCCATTCCTGCTCTCCAGGGATCCTGGGGTCCGAGAGAGGTCCTTGGACTTGCCAAATCCTGTTTCCTGCCTGACCCTGGAGAGAGACACTCACACCCCGGGATAGCTTGTTCCTGGCTGAGCCCTTTAAATAGTCTTTGGGCAGAGATGGCCCGCCTTCTGCCTGCCCCTGGGCTGAGGTCCGGCTTGGTTTCCAACCAATCTGGGAAGCAGGCAGCAGGCCTCCCTTCTCCCTGAGAGAGAGGCTAGCTTTGGGGCCAGGCATTAGGGACTTAGGCTAGTCTCAGGCGAGGCTAGGCTTCCCAGAGCAGGCACAGGGCATGACTATGCATCTCCCTGGGGACTTTGCCAGGTCCCTGTCCCTCTCCGGGTCTCAGTGTCCTCAGCTTTAAACTGGGGAGGCTGGCTGGACCAGAATCAAGGTTCTCTATGAGTTCATCTGTATTGTGGAAACTCAGAGGGGAACCTGGCCTGTGAGATTGGTGACATCAGGGGCAGTGTCTCCTCCTTGCACTTCTGAGCTCTTGGAGTGGGAGCTTCATAAATATTCATTGAATTAATGCATGACCTTGCTTCTTTGCTTTTTCCTGCCTTAGACATGGCTCTGGCCATTCCCTACTATTTTGGGTGAGTGTGGGTCTGGTGGTCACCTGTCCCTGCACAGGCAACTGGCAGCATGGGGGGAAATCAGGGGCTGGCAGTTTCTCCTGTGAGATTTGCGGCTGGGATGACCCCGCTGGGTACTTGTTTTGGCCCCCATCTCTTCTCTCCTAAAGCCAGCAAAGTCTCCCTTTGCTGGAGTAGTATTTGGGGCTACTCAAAGACCTTTTCCTCAGGGAATGTAAAGCCGAATTGGTGAAATAAGATAGGAATGCCACCAACTGTCACTTGTCTGGTCCTTGTGGGCACCTTGCTGGCTGAAGGGACCAGAGAGAGAAGCACAGCAAACTGGCCCAGAATGGAGGCCCAGGACAGGTCACGACCCAAGGATGAGCTTGAAATTCCTCCTTTGTAAAAGGGAGAGCCTAGCTAGAGACCTTCTGCCTGCCAAGTTTTCCCGCATGTCAGGCACTTCTCCAATGCTAACTCATCTAATGTCTGGTTTTCAGCTGTGGCCACCAAACCACTGAAAGGCTGAATAACTTTCCCAGGGTCACACAGCCAGTCGATGGCAGATACAGGTTTGAAACTCAGTTCCACCTAATTCAAAGCCTCTGGCGACCTCCCTGGGTTCCTGTAAAGGATTTTAGAAAGCTGGGGATTGGGGCGCCTGGGTGGCTCAGTGGGTTAAAGCCTCTGCCTTCGGCTCAGGTCACGATCTCAGGGTCCTGGGATCGAGCCCCACATCGGGCTCTCTGCTCAGCAGGGAGCCTGCTTCCTCTTCTCTCTCTGCCTACCTGAGATCTCTATCTGTCAAATAAATAAATAAAATCTTAAAAAAAAAAAAAGAAAGCTGGGGATTATAGGTATGTGAGGACTGGGGGCCTTGACACTTGGCAGGAGAAGGCTGCTGAGTACTGCTATGGGAAGCAGGTGTCTCTGAGGGTGAGGACGGCTGACCAGATGGCCCAGCTTCACTGTCTGGGGAAGGTCTGCTTTTCATGAGAGGCTCCTTTTCTCCACGGGGAAGCCTCGAAACATTTTGGGAAGTGGGTCAGCCATCCTGCGCTCTAGACCCTATGTGGTCTAGGGAAAGAGATAAGCAGGGAGGAGCCTGATCCAAGAGCCAATCGAGGATCCCTGAATTCAGAGCTTGGGGGACAGGATCGAAGCCTCAGCTGTGCAGGTGAACAATCTGGCAACTTTGGGCAAATCCTTGAGAACCAGAGACCCAGAAAGGCATTGCACAGGGAGACTTAGAAATCATTCAACATAAGGCCCCCAGGGAGCTGGTGGGAGAGATGGAAAGCCGCACGTTTCTCCTTGCTTCCTACTGCCTTGGGCCTTGGCATTCTGGGTCTGGGACAACTCTGGGACAACTTTGACATTCTGCATTGAGCACCTCGCAAGCCCCCAAGCTTTGGAGCTCACACCAGGTCAGAGAGCAGACAGGCTGCCCCATCAGGCCATCAACTGCACAGGCCCAGCTGCTGTGGGAAACAGGACCCCCTAGCTGCTGGCCTGCAGTGTCAGGAAGCCTGGGAGCGTGGTGGGTGACAGAAGATGCCCCTGCTTGGGTGGGGTGGTGCTGAGGCTGGCCTGAAGGGGCGTTAGCACGCAGGCGCGAAGGATGCAGACCCTGGATCCAGAGGTTCGGATCTTGGGCAAGGAATTCAGACTTTTCTGGGTTTCAGCGTCCGCAGGTGAAAAGGGGATGTGACCAATGCCATAGAGTTCTTTTGAGGTCACACAGGTAGAGTGTCTAACACAGCATTCAAGAAATATTAGCTAATGTCATTTTATTATCTTTAAAAAATATAGAATGTAACATTCAGAGATCATCTACTGAGTTCACAGCAAGGCTCCAAGGCACCATCAGTCGGGGTAGAGAGAGCCAGAAACGAGCTTTGAACCTTGCCTTCATGGTGACCTTGAGCAAGTAACTTGGCCTCCCCAAACCTCAGCTGTAAAATGGGGCCAAGAACACCCCTCGCCCCTTGTCGTGAGGTCCCAGTGACAGTGTGTGAAGCCCGCCTTGTTTGTGGGGGCTGCTTACACATGGGGCTTCCCCTCCTCTTATGACGTTGGTGTGATTTTGTCAGAAAGCAAAGAAGGAGTCTCAGCCCCAGGACTCTGTCCTGCCCCATCAGGAGCAGGGCCAGGAGAGGTGAAACTGGGGCCCCAGGATGGGTCCTTGCACAGCTTCCTCCAGAAGGGCCCTGGGGTTCACCGTGGGTCAGAGGAAGACATTCCTGTGTTATGCACTGTAAGTACCTGCTCGGGGAGGGGATGGGAGGGGAGGGGAGGGACGGTGCCCTGACAGTGCAAGGGAGGCATGTCACCCCCCCCCCCCAATGTTTGTACTACTGGGACTTTGGAAGATCTGGGGCATTGTTCCTCTAAGAGGCGTTGGTCTCAGCCCACTGTCAGCCCTGGGGGGAGGATCGTCACTCCAGGCCTGGCAGGTTTTATTAATCACCTTTTTGTCAGTTTTGATCCTCTACTGAGAGCGAGAAGAGAGGGAGAGCCTGAGAGCTCCTGCTTTGGGCTGAATCACACAGCTTTTCAGAGAGTGAGAGCGCTGAGCTGTCAGTTTGGGGCAGCAGGGCTGGGCAGGGTCAGAGGGTCAGCCTGAAGCCCTGGCCTCCCTGTGAGACCCCAAGCATGCCGTGACCCCCTCCCTGGTGCTGACACCTGCTGGATGAAACATAGGCCTACTTCCCTACCTGCAGAAGACGAAGGGCAGGAAAGCCCTGACTCTGAGCCTTGTTTCCTGGCTTGCTGAATCAGCAAAGGGGTTCTCGGGATCCCTTCGAGCCTGGGTCACCCTACCCAGTCCTTAGCCTGGTGCAGACCCCCTGGCTGCTGTGGGCCAGCAGGCTGCCCCTGAGAGGCCATTCATGGTAAGTCTGGCCGCCTTGGTGAGTGGGAGTTGGAGCCTGAGTCCAGAGTTCTCCATTCTTAGCCCTGGAAACTTCTCCATCTAACTTGGTCTCTGAGAGGCCACCTCTAGGCCCTTTTATTCGGGCCTGAAACCTTCTCTGGCAGGGAGACTAAGCAGTACCTGAGTTTTAGCTATGTCTGAGGCTCCTCGGCAGAGACCGTATCCTCCCATGTGGCCTCTTGGTCAAGCGCTCACGAGCTGGACAGATGTCCCGTGACCGGGGGGCTAGAAGGAGCCCTGTCAGGCATTCTAAGACTTCCTTTCCATGCTCAACCACGCCTCGAAGGCAGGTGATATGAGGGTATGATTGAACACCGGGGCCAGGCTGATCCAGCCCTTCTCAACTCCATACCATTGACCTTTTGGGCTGGGGAATTCTTTGTTGTGGGGGCTGTCCTGGGCATGGTAGGATATTTAGCAGTATCCCTGGTCTCTGTCCTCTAGATACCTGTAGGATCCCCCTGTTGTTGCAACTGAAATGTCTCCAGGCATTGTCAAATGTTCTCTAGGGAGAAAAAGAGCCCTTAGCCAAGATCTTCGAATTAATCTAGGGGGGCAGAAGTGGGAATCGTGGTCTTGTTAGGGGCAGGGGGTGTAGGTAATTGACTGGGAAAGGGTACAGGGAGCTTTATGGAGTGCTGCAAATGTTCTGGGTGCTGGGTACACAGGTGAACGCGTGTTTGAAGCTTCCTACATAAGTAAGCATGCACTGAGTTGGACACTGATAGTTTGTACAATTTACCGTATGAATTATATACTTAGAAAAGGAGTCTTTGTGTCAGTGTGAACCCAACTTGGGTTTTAGTCCTGACTACTCTTAAGCCTTGGTTTCTCCATGTGTAAAACGGGGTGACTTGTAGGACCTGCCTCACTAGGTTGCTGCAAAGATTGAATGACACAGCGAGTATACTTAGCTCTGCGCCTGCTTATGGTGAGGGATCTGAGTGTGTTAGCTGTTATGATGTGCCGGGCTGCTTGCTTCTGTATTCTGTGCCTCAGTTTCCCCAGCTGTGTTAGATGGTCCCTAAGTTCCCTTGTTGCTGGGACTTTATCGGATTGTCTTGGCGCTCCCCCGCTGCCCGCCACCAGCCTAAACAGCTTCAAGGTGGTCAATTCTACAGGACCAAGCTAAGTTTGTCAACAGATTCGCTGGGAGCACTGGAGTAGGAGAAATGCTAAGAAGAATGCAGAATATCCTAGTCTGAGGATTTAGAAATAGAAAGAAGGGAGCTGAGGGCTGCGGTGACTTTGTAAAAGCACAGGGCCACCTCGCAGCTCTGTCCCCATTCTAATACTGGGTGGAGCTGAGAGCCTGCGGAGTGAGCTCCCTAAGTGCAGAGCTGAAGTGGAATTCAGCTGTCAAAAGGGTAGTCTCAGGCAGAACACTGTGCCCTCTGAATCATCCCTTTTGTTAAGGATTAAAAAAAAAAAAAAAAGCCACCCCCAAAGGCACAACCCACCTTGGAGAGCAGAGGTAACTGGGCTTGTGGGAAACAGAGTGCAGCTGGCAGCAGTCAGAGGGTGGGGAAGGGAGGAGAGAAGATGGGGCAATTGTTCAACCTGGTGGAGGACAGTATAAAAGGCACCCACTCTGGGGAAGAGCCACAGTCTTCGGCCCAGGCCAAGCCCGGCTCCTGTCCACACCTGCTCCTTCTTTTGCTCTCACCATGAGCTGCCGCCTGCAGAGCTCTTCCGCCAGCTATGGAGGTGGTTTTGGGGGTGGCTCTTGCCAGCTAGGAGGAGGCCGCAGTGTCTCTGCCTGCTCAACCCGCTTTGTCTCTGGGGGGTCAGCTGGGGGCTATGGGGGTGGCATGAGCTGCGGCTTTGGTGGAGGGGCTGGTAGTGGTTTTGGAGGTGGCTTTGGAGGTGGCCTTGGAGGTGGTCTTGGAGGTGGCCTTGGCGGTGGCTTTGGTGGGGGTTTTGGCGGTGGCTTTGGTGACTACGGTGGTGGTGATGGAGGCCTCCTCTCTGGCAACGAGAAGATCACTATGCAGAACCTCAACGACCGGCTGGCCTCCTACCTGGAGAAGGTGCGGGCCCTGGAGGAGGCCAACACGGAGCTGGAGGTGAAGATCCGGGACTGGCACCAGAAGCAGAGCCCCAGCAGCCCGGAGCGGGACTATAGCCCTTACTTCAAGACCATTGAGGAGCTCCGCGACAAGGTGAGTCCTCGGGTGTTGGCGAGCTTTCTTCCTGCAGGGCAGAGCTGCAAAGGCCAGGGAACACGGCATCCCAAAGGACCAGAAGATGGAGCGTGGTGGAATCCTCACCCCGCCTTTGGAGGAAAATTCTAGTCTTTTACTACCAAGCGTCTCTACTCCTGATAAGCTTTCTTAGGCCACTGCTCCCCAAACGCATTCTTTTACTGTTATGACTCACGTCAACATTTTTACCGCTTCCTAAACAGTTATGTTATTATTAATGAATTGATCCCTATAATTCTAACCCACGGAGATGTTTGGAAACCATGACAGTTTTAAAAACCACTAAGAATGACTCAAATCAGCAGAGAAAGGAATACTGGTCTGGAATACTCGTTGACTTTGTAGGGGTCCCATTTAAACTGTTATTCTCAGCTGGCTAGGAGGAGCAGGAGGGGGAGGCAGAGGCCTAGGTCGTGCTAAGCTGAGCTGAGATTGCCTCATCAAGGCCTATCTGTCACGCTGGGGTCCCAGCTTGTTGGAACAGAAATCCACCAGCCTGGGCTGGGTCCCAGCTGTGTGGGGTGGCTTTTAACTGCTTCGGTGTATGAGAGTTTAGACAAGGAATTCAAGTGGACGGCGGTGTTTATTGGCTCTTCCTTCTGCTTAGCCAGGAGGCCAGCTCCAGTGAGCTTACTATGAGCTGTGTGGACCCAGGCTGACCCCCTCCTGACCTTAAGGAGAAGGCTGTCCCCATGGTGAGCGAGAGAGGTGGCTAGTCTGAGGCCTTCAAGACATGACTAACCAAGGAAGTCCCGGGCAGCGTCATTCCCCTGAAATGTACATTCCGATATTCCCCGTCATGACCAGGCGTAGATAGAATGTCAGAGTGACAGACTCAGAGGAGGGACCCGCCCGGCCCCTCACTTCACCGATCTCAGAGAGCAGGGCCTTACCCTGGTGCCTTATCAGGCACCCAGGTGTCTGAGAACAACAGCCCCGCCTGTGTTTTCCCTTCCTCTTCCTCCGGCTCGTGGACCCTCCCGTGATGACCCTTTGTGTTTTGCAGATCCTGGCGGCCACCATCGACAACAACCGGGTCATCCTGGAGATCGACAACGCCCGGCTGGCGGCGGACGACTTCAGGCTCAAGTGAGTTCCTTGTCCCCACTGGTCTTTCCAAATTTTATTTGAGACAGAGGCTCATCTGAACACTGAAATCGGAGCATCCCAGGCATGAAGGTCTTGGAGACTCCAGTGCAGAAGTAGGGGAGGGTCCAATATCATTTCTGTGTTGCTTTTCCAAAAAAAAAAAAAAAAAAAAAATCCTTTAGGTACGAGAATGAGCTGGCCCTGCGCCAGAGCGTAGAGGCCGACACCAACGGCCTGCGGCGGGTGCTGGACGAGCTGACCCTGTCCAAGGCCGACCTGGAGATGCAGATCGAGAGCCTGAACGAGGAGCTGGCCTACCTGAAGAAGAACCACGAGGAGGTGAGCGTGGGCAGAGGCTGCCATGGCTGAATCACCTTCAGTGAGAAAGGGGAGCAGCCAGACTTAGCCTTCTGCTGGGGGACCCGGAAGTGCTTCCCGGAACATGCTGGTAGCCCTCAGAGCTAAGGAGGAGGAGGACGGGGAGCATCATGTGTCTTCCTCTTCCATCGCTGTAGGAGATGAAGGAGTTCAGCAGTCAGGTGGTAGGTCAGGTCAACGTGGAGATGGACGCCACCCCGGGCATTGACCTGACCCGCGTGCTGGCCGAGATGAGGGAGCAGTACGAGGCCATGGCGGAGAAGAACCGGCGGGATGCCGAGGAATGGTTCCACAGCAAGGTGCCCAGCCTTCTTACCCCACGGAGCCGGGGGCTGCCTGGGCCTTCCACGGGGCTCCTCCATGACCTTCTTCCCGCTCTAATTTCAGAGCGCAGAGCTGACCAAGGAGGTGTCCTCTAGCACTGCCATGATCCAGACCAGCAAGACAGAGATCACGGAGCTGAGGAGCACGCTCCAGGGCCTGGAGATCGAGCTGCAGTCCCAGCTCAGCATGGTACACCCGAGGCCCTCCGTCCGGCAGCCACCGCCTCTCAGCCTTGGCCTGGCCTGTCTCCCCTCATCACTTCTTTGTTGCCCCCCCAGAAAGCCGGGCTGGAGGGCTCACTGGCCGAGACGGAGTGCCGCTACGCCACGCAGCTGCAGCAGATTCAGGGGCTCATCAGCAGCCTGGAGGCCCAGCTGAGCGAGCTCCGCAGTGAGATGGAGTGCCAGAACCAGGAGTACAAGACGCTGCTGGACATCAAGTCTCGGCTGGAGCAGGAGATCGCCACCTACCGCAGCCTGCTGGAGGGCCAGGACGCCAGGTGGGGCCTCTCAAGTCTCCCTCTTGGGAAGGTGACCACAGGGCCCTTGGACAGCCGAGTGGGCAGGGCCTTAGGGATCAGGTCCTCATGGCCCTCCCAGAAGGGGACCTTCTGAGCTTAGACTGGATGCAGATCCAGGACCAGAGCTCCCTGTTTTCTAGAATCAGACTGTGGGGGCATTTCCTCAGCAGGCCACAGGGTCTGTCCCTTTAAACTCTGTAGTTTGGGCCTTTGGATTAGATGGGCAGGAATAGGGACCACGGACAGAACATCTCATATTGGAAGAATATTACCTTGGGTTCAGGTCAGCTGAACAAAGCTATGAATGTGGTGTTTTAACTCCCTTCAGACCGTTTACAAGGACTAGGCCATCCTTGTGGGCTCAGGGGGAGGGATTGTGGGAGGGGAGTGGTACCAAATGGACCAGAGGGAGGAAAAACTTCCAACAAATGTGCTGGATTTGGGGCCCGAGACAAACAGCGGACAGGCCTGGCAGGTACCAGCTGCTGCCCCTTTGGCTAAGGGCAGAGTTGGTAAAAAAGCCCAACTCAGGGGCTCTGAATGATGATCTGAGTTGCTCCCTCTGAGGACAGGTGAGCCACTGTCCTCCGGTGCCTTCTGCTCACATGACCTCTCTCCTCTCTCCCAGGATGGCTGGCCTGACCTCCTCGGGAGGTAAGGAGACAACCCCAGGGGTGGGGAGGGGTGAGTTCGGCTCCTGTTCACTGCCCTGGGGGGCTGGGAGATAGGCTGTGTAGGGAGGGAGGGAGGGGGCTCTGGGGGACATGGCCATTTGCTCGTCTCTTTTCTTTGCAAAATAGCTAGGTCTGCCCACTGGGATATATCCCACTGGCATACTTTGGAGGGAGCCAGCTTTGGGGACAATAACACGAGTCCCTATCAACTGACCTCCAACCTGACCCATGAGGGGGCTTGGGGCCCTCCTGGGGGACCCTGACCTGCCGAGGTGGGTCTTCTCCAGCTTGAGTATGTCTTGCCCCCTCCATGTCTCAGCGAACACCAGCGTCACAGTCACCACCACCAGCAGCTCCTCTTCCGGTCGCCGCATTTCAGACACCCATAGGCTTTAAATCCACTCGGCATCCTCTCCCTCTGTCTTCAGCATCCAGAGGAGAGAGCTGATGGGTCCCTGCTGGAGAAAGGGGGAGACCGCAAGATGCACCCTGGCCCCGCACTTTCCTGAGGGCAGGCGCTCCCTGCTTCTCTCCCCGTGTGCTTCCTCTTCTCCCTTACCTGGTTCCTCAGGCTTCTCAGCTTCTCTACTCAAAACAAAAGATAATTCAATAAAGTTTCCTGCTTTTTTGCAACTGTATTTTTGATTCTGGTCTGGTCTCTGAGGGTAGCACCTGCCAAGGCCCTGATCTGGAGCGGTGGGTGAATGGGTGACGTTGGCTGGGTGACCCCCCCCCACCCAACAAGTCTGGCCCAGGGAGCTCCTGGCTGGAAAGGACACAAGGCACCCGGACCAGCCATCGGGGCTCATCGATGATGGTGCTCAGCAAACGCAGACAAATGGGGCGAACTGGAGACATGGGGGAACACGGGAACCAGTTCTACACCTTGTAGAACATACGGCAGCAACGGGTTCTAGTAGTGTCAGGTGATGGGGAGATGTGGGAAAGAGGCACAGAGGGCTCTGTGGCAAGCTTCAAGGAGCCAGTGCAGGGCTGATTGAAGGAGGAGACCCAAGACAATTACCCCAGGCCCAGCGTTCTGCCTCCTTGCTTTCTGCAGAGCCCTTCCTTCTTTCCTTTCTTTCTTTCTTCCTCTCTTTCTTTCTTTCTTTCTTTCTTTCTTTCTTTCTTTCTTTCTTTCTTTCTTTCTTTCTTTTAAGATTATTTATTTATTTGAGAGAGAGAGAGAGAGCGCATGCACGCACATGAGGGGGTAGGGGCAGTGGGAGAGGCATACTCCTGCTTGAGCAAGGACCCCATGCAGGGCTCCATCCCAGGACCCTGGGATCATGACCTGAGCTGAAGACAGATGATCAACTGACTGAGCCGCCCAGGCTCCCCCAGAGCCTTTTTCTTTTAAGATGAGGGACATCCAGACCTTCAGTTGCTCCTAGCTCCCGGCCTACCCCAGCACTCAATGCATCAGCCACGTGACTCAATGAGTAGCCTCCATCTGAGCTGACCTTCCTCCCCAATTCCCCTCCGCAGCTCTGTGCCCTTGCCTCTCTCATCCCAGCTCAGACTTGCAACCTCCTCTTGCTTTGCTCACTCCTTACATGGAGTCTGGTCCTCTGGGTTCTGCACAGGCACACTGTCTCCTTTTCACTCTCCCCTTGGCCCATCTGGAACATGTCCTTGGTCAAAATTGCCAAAACATTTTGATGACACTCCAGGGAGGCCCCTTTCCTCCGCGCCAGACTCTCACGCCCACTACACTAGCTGTTGCCTCCTCAGATCTACTTGTCGGAAGGAGCACCCCTCATCCTCCCAGATCTGTGCCTTCCTGGTCCCCCATTCCAGAGGACCTGGAAACCCAAGCCAGGAGCCCAGTAGTCACCTTGGCCTCTTCAATCCCTATTTCCCTTCCAAGTTCATCTTGTGGTTGCTGTTAGCTATAATGTCCTCACAGCCTCCCTGGCCTCCTTGCCTCCAGTCTGAACTTCTCCTGCATCTCTGTCCCACACTCCAATGCGGACGATTGCTGGAAATGGAAAGTCTTCCTCCTGGCCTAGCAAAGCTTCCATAGCTACCCACCGCCACTGAGGAAAACACCAATTCCTCCCTGGCTTAGGGACCCCAGGCCTCTTCCTGCCTCTCTCCAGCCCTGAATTCTATAATTGCCTCCTCACTCCCTGCTGTCCTGCCAGGGCAAACCGCTCTCGGTGACCCAGCCATGTGGCTGGGAACCTTGGGCCCTTGTTCTGAGTGACCTCAGTCTGACCTTCCTCCACTCTTTCTCTCTGGATCCCCATCTTAGTGTTATTGGAGATGACCAGGTTTTTATTCAACACTCTGCCTGAGATGAACATCCCGTCCCCTGTGGCCCCCGGATAGTGTGGGGTGTGTTCAGGTGTGTGCAAGCCTGCGCCTGTACAGCGTTGACCCTGGGGTTGGAGGGCCCGGCTGTCTCAGGGCTGGTCTGCTGCCGGGGTTCAGCCCCGCTAACCAGCAGGAGGCACAGATGATGAATGAACTGGGCAGTGTCTGTCCGATGCCATCTAGTTTCCATTGTGGGGTTTAGGCCAGAACATGGGTGGGCTCTGCCGCCCCTGCCAGCTGTCCCGTTTCCCTGCCCCCTCCTCATTTTCTCTCTCTTCCCTTCTCCAGCCCCCTGCCCAGTTTACTCCCCTCATTCTTTGTCCTCCCTCTCCTCCTCCAATCCCAAGACTGTTGTGGGCTCAGCAGGCTGGCTTTGTCCCACAGGGGTCACTCAGACACAGCCCACCTGGCTGACTAAGCCAGATGGTTTCAGATCCCACCTCCAGCAGAATAGGCAGGGCCAGGTTCTAGCTCCCATGCCCAGAACTGTGCTTGAGCTGAGGTGGGTGTCAAAGAGAAACAGGACCTGGCCTCCACTCCTGACACCTTTGTACCTGTCTGTGATTCAGTTTTGTCAGCTGCTATTTGTTGAGTGCCTGCTGTGTGACAGGCCCAGTGTGGGGACCTGGAGAGAAGGGCAAAGGTGGCGTCTGTCTTCAAGGAGCTCACGGACTGATTGACAGGGCAGAGGGAGTAGACACCCCCCAAAAACAAGTGATTGTAACCTTCAAAGCTCAGCGTATGCTTCATCTTCTCTGGTCTCCCCCCACCACTCCCAGCATTTCCGATCTGTCCCCACAGCCTCCCCATGGTCCCTATCTGTCCTCGTGTGTTGATGACGATCGCAGCAGTTATTGGAGAGGAGGGCATGAGGGCCACCGGTTCTGGAGAACATCTGTGTGTCCCAGCTCTGCTGCACGCTGTGTTCCTAACCCTGGCCAAGAGGCTTACCTTGTGGGCTCACTTTCCTCACCCCCACCCAGCACTATTGCCCTTGGAGGCTCAAAGTCAAGTGCTTAGAGCAGTCCCCGGCACACAGCAGGTGCTCAGTAAATGAGAGCTTTCCCCCTCTCCTCCCTAACTGTGAGTTCTTGCAGGGCAGTTCTTTGTGGTCAACCTCCTCCTCATACCCAGAATGTTCTAGGAGCTCAGTAAACCTGCTGGATGGAGGATGAGAGAATGGATCCACCACAGAGTGGTTAAAGATGAGCCACAGGGATGAAAGAAGTAAGGAGGCGCACTGCACTGAGATCACCCAGAGAAGGGGTGTCCCCCAGGCTGAGGGAGGGACCTGGGCCAGAGGAGCCCCTCAGAGCTGAGCCCCATGGCTGATCCAAGGCCCCTGGGGTCCATATCCCAGGCTTTCTGGGCCAGGAACAGCCCCTCTCCCTGAGACCTAGGCGAAGGCTCTTTAGGGGGGCAGCCCCACTTTTTTGAGCTTGTTTTAGGAGCCTGGTGGGGTTTGAGGTTAGTGGTCCATGTGGAGCAGTGAAATGAGCCGGACCCTGGGCCTGGTGGGGGATCTGGTCTGGGGCCCTTTCACCCAGACCCCAGGGAGGACCCTGAGAATCTGGGCTCCCCACAAAGTGAGGCCCTATTGGGAGTCCCAGGGAAGCCAGGAGGGAAGCCCAGGAGGGGCTGTGCCCACCAAACCAGGAGGCTTCCCAAACTGGGAAGAGGTGGTTACCTCAGTAGTGCCGCTGAGGGGTGAGACTTTGCAACCGGGACTCAGTTTTCTCCCTGTCATCTGCAGGTGGTCGCCATTGGAAGGGGGACAGCTTCATCAGCGTTATTGGGTCCATATTTCCCTCCCTGTTGTCTAGGTGCCCCGCCCACCCTGGACTCACACCCCTGCTTCTCAGGGCTACGGCTATGAGCGACTGGCTAGACTCCATCATGATTGCCATGGAGCACACATGAAGGCAAGAGATGCCAACCCAGAGGGGGTAAAAATAAAGGGGAGAAGAACAATGTGTCTAGCACTTGACTCTTTACCAAACTCCTTTTCATTCTTTATTTCATCTTTATAACAAGCCCACGAGTTGGTACCATTGTGCCCATTTCACACATTTGAAGACTGAGGACCAGACTGGTGAAGTGCCCTATCATGAGAGCGGGGATCCGTGTTTCAAGGCGCTTTCCAAGACCGTGGTTGGCCTTCTGTCAGAGTCAAGTGGTCAGCCCTGGGAATCTAGGGAAAGAAGTGAGGCTCCCTTCTAAGGCCAGTGCTCAGGGGACATGGGCATCAACCTCGGAATGTTCCTGTGGCGTCCCAGTGCCTCAGAGCTGGTCAGGCTCTGGAGGCAAGTGCTGCCACGTGGTAGGTGCCCACCCAAGGGTGGCTAATTGCTGAGTTGCCTCTGGCTCATGGCTGCTTCAGCCACCTTGCCCTGCACCAGCAGCAGAAGGTGCCTCCCTCTCCCTCAGGCTCCACCCCACGGATGCGGCAGTGAACTTGTGGCGCTCAGTGATGGGGCTGTTGGTCCTGCCTGGGCCCTGCAGGGGGCAGGCTCACCCCAGGAAGCAGATCAGCTCCTCTTGGGCCACCTGCTGGGATCCAGGCTGGAGGGACAGAGCCCCAGACCCTATCCTATCTGGGCTTGGTCTCAACACAAGGGCCTGGCCAGTCCCCAGCCTCGTGTTGGGCAGCTCTGGAGAACAGGGCATGGTGGAGGCTAGAACTGTAGTCCCAAGAAGCCTTGGGTGCCTCTTTTCTCTCTGTTTTAGGTGGCAACCTTCGAGGGTCCACAAAAGACCCAGAGTGTGAGACGAAGCATGCCTTGGGCTTTCTGGGAAGGGGAATCTCAGGTCCTTCACAAGGGAAACTTGAGGGAAGAAGAAGAAGGGGTATCACAGGAAGCCTGCGGTGAAGGATGTGTGACTCTGCACAGTTCCATGTTTCCCATGTCAGCTGCTGGGGCGCATCTTGTCTCTCTGCCTGGGTCAGCACATCTCAGGGCTGCCCGGGGACCTGCTGCCTAGTGGATGGTGTTCCTGGGGCTATTAGTGGCTGGAGTGGAGCAGGGTATGTGGGTGGTGTCCCTTTGAGCCATTCCTCTGGGAGGTTCTACAGGAGCTGAGCACGCATCAGACTCCATCCTCTGCAGAGGCTGGGAGGGGTCAGGTTGGTGGGTGGGTGCTGAGACCCATACGGGTACCCACGGAGGGTGGGGAGAGGGGGCAGCTGGCAAAGAGCTGGTATTCACTCTTCTGGCCCATTTTTATGAACTGCTATAACGACTCTGTGGCTTCTTTCATCCAGGGATCTCAGACTAGTTTGAAAGTGGAATCTACAGTATAAAGCGTAGTTAATTACAACCTGGAGCCCACAGCCTGGTTTGCAGACATGCTGTTGTGAGGAAGAGATTCTGAGACCAAGGGCACACCAGGTCCTGTAAATGTAGACGGGGGAATCCAATTAAAGAGGCTGTTTGGGAAATTGGCTTTGTAGTTCAGTTAAGTGGTACCTGAATCAAGGGGACGCGGGGCACTGAGGTTCGGCTGCTTTCTCCCAGTGGGCTTGGCTGCGCGTCTCCCACAAACCACAGGTTCTCTAGGCACACTGGGGAGAGCAGTGACAGCTCTGGAATTTTCCATAAAAGCCGGGTGGGGGGAGTTAGGGTCTGAGTGGATCTGAGCAGGAGGCCCTGGGCTCTTCCAGATTGGAACTGTCAGCCGACACAGCTGTGCAGGAAAAGCTGGCTGTAGGTGAGGGACGTGGGCCCTGGGACGTCACAGGCGGAGTCCAGCGAGAGAGAACCAGAGAGGTATGGCTGAAGATGGGGGTCAGGGTGGCTCTCTGGGCCTCCTCCAAGGCCACAGCAGTTTGGAGCTGGATCCTGAAGCCTTGGGCAATCGCCAACATTACACCACAGGGAGACAGAAAGCACCTTGTATTTTGGGGGGAAATGAGAGTTCTGGGGGAGTTCCAGGGCTGGTGAAGTGGGAGTTTCAAGGCTTAATCTGGGTGAGGTCCAGGCCCAGTGGGGACTGATTCAGGACAGTGCAAGAAGCAGCAGGCTGGGAAGCCACATCCCCAGAATCCCTGTAGAGCTCTTGAGTCCCCGAAGGGGCTACCACTCAGGGTCGTGGTCTACTCCTCAGCTCTCCTGAGGTCCCTGAGCATGGGATCTGAGCCCTTTAGAGGGGGAGTGAGGAAGTAGGGACAGATCACGCTGGTCACTTGGCTGTCACTGACTGTCCTGAGCCTGGTGAGGGCAGGCAGCAGCAAGGGGTAGGTGGAGGTCTGGGGCTCAGACTGGGAGAGTGAAAATGAGCAGGGACGGACTTGCCAAATCTTGCCCAAGAAGATCTGAGTCACCTTGCTCAAGGCAGCTGCTCCGAGGGTGGAATGCCACTGAGGTGGCCAGGACGAGAGAGAGGACAACCCAGCGGGGTACATCTGAGTCGAGCTCTCTCTTGCCCATGAGGGCAAAGTTGGCAGACCTGCCCAGTTAATTCGGAATTGCAGATAGACAATAGAATAATTTGTAGTACAAGTATGTCCCAATATTGTATGCATTTTTATTTGCTAAATCTGGCAACGCTATCCTTAGCAGGTCTGGGAATAGCTCTGAGTCTCCTATCATCAAGACTAAAGAAGCAAGACCTTTCTCTGATTCTTTGGACAAATCAAATTGGTGGCTCAAAATGTCTTAATTGAAGGTTTTTTTTTTTTTCCTCCCCTCCCGTAATGCTTCCTTCAACTTTGTGTACCTGTTACTGCATGTCTACACTAGAACCCTACAGCAGGCAGCAGATCTGGCACGAGCTTTTGATGTGGTTATTAGAAACAGAATATATAGTAACTGTGCTTTTCAGGGAGGAGCCAGGAACCCCGGGCACTTTGTTGCTTGAAGAAATGGAGAAAGCAAGTTGTGTGGGGGGAAGAAATGAAGATCAGTGTGGGTCTCCCCGTCTCTGGGTGGGAGGGGGCTGGGTAGGGTCTAAAGTGTTGAAGAATTGGGATCAGCATTTCTCCTCTTTAAAAAATTATTATTATTATTTTTTAAGATTTTTAAAAAAGATTTTATTTATTTATTTGACAGACAGAGATCACAAGTAGGCAGAGAGGCAGGCAGAGAGAGAGGAGGAAGCAGGCTCCCTGCTGAGCAGAGAGCCCGATGTGGGGCTCGATCCCAGGATCCTGGGACCATGACCTGAGCCAAAGGCAGAGGCTTTAACCCACTGAGCCACCCAGGCACCCCTTAAAAATTATTTTTATTAAAAAAATTTTTTTGAAGTTTTTGTTTCTTTAAGTAATCTCTACACCCAACGTGGGCTTCGAACTCACAACCCCAAGGTCAAGGGTCACATGCTCTTCTGACTGAGCCAGTATTTCTTAGATTCCTCTTAGAGTGGGAAATTCTGCAGAACCTGTGTGTATGGCTGTCAGAGATCAAATAGGTACCAGGAGAAAGCCGGGAAGCTCAAGCATAAGCCAGCAGTCCACTCTGAGAGAGAGAGAGAGAATGAGAGAGAGAGAAACATTGTGCTTCTACAATGATCTTACTCCTTTGGGTACCCATTGTAGGTGACCTGTCTGCCCCATGGTCCATTGTCTGCTTCCTCTGATGCCTTTGGTGATGGCAACTGGCACCTTTTAACCACAGCCCTGAGAAGCAGGAAAAGAGGAACCCTGATTTCTTCTTCAGGCACACTGTGACAGGTTGTGCCTGGTACCTTCCACGTCAAAGGGACTGATCCACTGGGAGGGAGACTCAGGCTTGATTTCTTGGGTTGCTGCCCACGGAGAACCTTGGCTTTGAGATGGAAGCTCATTTGGGAATGGAAACTTCTTTTTACCAAAGGAGGACCCACAAATCCAGTGGTTGATTTTGAACTTGGTGGCCTTCCAAGGTGGGCTTTCTCCTCTTGACCCTGAAGCTGGGGCCATGGTGGGCAGAGAGCATCCTGTCAGTTCCGTAGCCCTAAGCCCAGCACTTTGTGCCAGCAGGAAGTGGAGGTGGCTTTGGAAGCTGCTAGAATAAGTGTCAGAGGGCTGGTCTAGGGGTTCCTGCTGCTCTGGACACAGTCCCAGCCACGGTCTTCTCTTGCACAGCTGGGCTCAGCCACTATCCTATGAAACCAGGGCGAGTGGTTTGTGCCCTTGGATATAGCATTTGACTGGGACTCAGACTAGATGGGCTCTAAGAACAATTTTGATCTCTTAAGTCCATGACTCCAGTTCCTATTTGTCATGCATGTTTCTATTGACTTTTTTTTTTTTTAAAGATTTTATTTATTTATTTGACAGAGAGAGAGATCACAAGTAGGCAGAGAGGCAGGCAGAAAGAGAGGAGGAAGCAGGCTCCCTGCTGAGCAGAGAGCCCGATGCAGGGCTCGATCCCAGGACCCTGGATCATGACCTGAACTGAAGGCAGAGGCTTTAACCCCCTGAAGAACCCAGGTGCCCCTCTATTAACTTCTCACAATCCCGTGAATGTGGTGCCTCTTGGGGAACCCGAGGCTCAGAGTGGCTGAGTGGCGCCAGCTGAGGTCTGGCTGCGTTCAGGCCCAGGGCCCGCTCTGTCCAGCCTGACACTATCGGAGCCCCTTCTTTGGCAAGTCTGTCCCGGCTCAGGTGGCCAGAGATGTCATTCCATCTTGGACATGCTGGGCTGCCCACACGACATCCCGGTGACGCTGTCCCTCCGAATGGGGGCTCCTGGGAAACAGCCCTGGGAGGTGGCTCAATGTGGCTTCTGCCTATGAGGGAAGGCCAGGGGGAAGCTCGTGCCATAGTCTTATGCTGTGTAGGCTGGAGGCAAAGGGTGACCTGGGGTCCAAGGGAGGGTGCAAAAATAGAACAACAGGAGAAGAAACTCTATGTCATGAGCTTGATGGTCCATAACTCCTATTTATTCTTTTATGCTGTAGGTCAGCAGCAAAGAAAAGGATGGTGGTTGTGAGGGATGGTGAGAGTCACCAACATATCTGGTGACACCTGGGCCCCTGCACAGGAAATGCCTATAATGTCTGAGAGGGAAGGGCCTCAAGCTTACCTTGTCTAGGCCCTTCCTGTTCAGACTGGGGCTCTGGGGCCCAGAGTGGACGGGGCTCACTCAAGGAGTTTGGGGCTAAGCTTGGCCTGGAGTCCAGGCCCTGACCCTTAGCCCAGTGTATTTTAGATTAACGTTAGAAAGAATGGCCTCAGAATAGGGACTCTCTTTTGAAATAAAACCTGATGAACGGGACTCCTGGTTTATTTCACACCAAAGAGGTGGATTTTCTCCAAGGTTGGGGAGCGGGATGGGCAGATCTCCGGGCCTGTGCTGGGAGATGAGCGGCTCTGTGAGTCCTGGCTTCTCTTCCCTGACACAGGTAGAACATCTGTTCCACGTGATGGTCCTGTCTCCTGGGTAGAAGAAAGCAGAGGAATTCCTCCCATGAGGCCCCTTCCACACTTTCCTCTGAGAGGTGGCCTTGTGGCCTACAACATGGAGAAAAGGCAGGGGACCTAGGGGGGCCAAAAGCCCTTCTCTGGCCCTCTCTGCAGGAGGGGAATGTGCCTTTCCTCACAGCTTGTAAGACACCTGCCTGGACTCTGGCCCTCGGTGGGCCTCCTGGCGAAGCAGCTGAGAGTGATGGGAAGAGCCAGAGCAGCAACTGCCCTGGAGGAAACCTGGCGTCACCTTCAGATACAGATGGCACAGCAGAGGGGCTTAAAAACCCCAGAAAATGAAAACATCCCTTTTAGATGCCTGACAGGCAGACACCCCAGAGAAGAGCCGCTTCGAGGCTCAGTGAGGGCTGCCCTTAGAGTGAGCGCTGTGTCACCAATGAGCTATATCGAAGCCTTAAGGACTTGCCCACCTGGGCCCCGCAGGGACAGCCAGACTCGGCACTGGTTTTCCTAGGAGTAAAAGGCAGTGTCTGTAGGAGGTCTGGTCAGAGCCCCCGTTCCTGTCCTGATGGTCCAGCGGTTCTCAAACAAGGGTGGTTTTGCCTCCCAGGGGATACCTGGCAATGTCTGGAGACAGTCTGGGGGAGGGTGTGGCTATTGGCATCAGGTGGTGGAATCCAGGGATGTTGCCAACATCTTACAGGGCACACCAAGTGCCCACCTTGAAGAATTCAGTAGTCTACGATGTCAACAGTGCCGAGGCTGAGAAACCCTGAGGCTGTGCTGGGACAGCAGGGATGCTGGTGCTGCTGTAAGAGCCCAAGGTCCTCGCTTTCACTCCCAGGAGGGGCTGCTCTCAGGCGTCCCGTCAAGGTGCCCACTGCGCTGGGCGAGGCGTGTGCTCCACAGCCAACCCTCCTGAGTAATTCCAGAGAGAAGCTTATAAAGCGTTTTAAGAGGTTGCTAAATTACAGCTTCAGAAGCACATAAATGCTTCCATAAACGCCAACCTTGCAAACCAAGTCCGTGTGGGAGAAGAGCGAGCCGGTTGCCCGAGCCTTGGGAAGTCCCACTTGGTGAGGCGGAAGAAGGAACTTCCCTGGGGTGGTGACTTCTCGGGTGCCCCTCCCATCTTGCTTGTTGCCCTAGCAGCTCTTTGTTTGTCCTTCTTATTCCTCCCCTGCCCAGACCCATGACTTGGGGACTAGGGGGTCAGGGCAAACTGCCCCAGGATCGAGGTCTCTACTCTTCTGGGTTCAAAGAACTCTGGGTCACAAAGGAAAGTGCCTTCCAAAGCAACCCTTCAGAGGGCTCACACTTGTGATCCTTGGCCGGCCACAGCCATAAACCATCACCAAGGACTGTCCCGTGTAAGCAGTATTTCTATAGGGCACAGTGGCTTTCAAAAACACTTTTACTTCTGTTCTGTTTGATGGTCCTCATATCCGTGTGAGGCAGGCAGGGTAGGCTGATGACCTCCACCATCCTGATGAGGACACTGAGGCATGCCAGAAAGGGACATACGCTCACATGACAGAGTCACCATTCGGACCTAGGTTTCTGGTCCCTAAGTTCTGGGTGCCTACAGTTGCCCTTGGTTGTAGGAGAGAAGTGTTGGGATAAGAGTGTAGGATCTGGGATCGGAGAGCCCTGGTCTCAGTTCCATGCTCCATCACTCATTGCCTGTTTCCCTTGAGCAAGCTTGTTCTTGGCCATTTGGCGTCTGTTTCCACGTCGGTGAAATGGAGACAGATCGGTCAACTCCCAGGACTGTTGTGAGGTATAGAGGAAGTAACCAGGGCCTGGCGCGTAGGAGCTCCCTTTGTTCCCTTTTAACCATCCTGGGGGTCCGGGCATCCGTGAGCACCTGTGAGTGCAGGGGAAGTGGGTGGGGGTGACAAGTGGGATGACCAGGATGCTCAGGGGAAGGCACAGGACAGAGAGGAGGAACCAAATGTCATTTGTGAGGCCGCTCCCAATTTATGGGATCTGGTGCAAAGACTTTGAAGAGGCAATAAAATTCATATTCTCCCAGGAAATGACAACAGATGAGAGTCCTGACTTAGCAAACAAAATTTTAAAAAAAAATTTTTTTATAAGGTAAGAAATTCTGGATGGGTGGCAAAAATCACATTCTAATGAGATTAGCTTTCTGGAAGAGGAACAGGCTTTCCCAAGACTAACATGCCAACACCCCACAGAGAGTGTATATAAATACTCCAGAGAGGCCTTGAGAGCCTAGAACCCAAGCTCCTTGCTAAATTATAACCTGCCTCTGCTAGGATCATGGCCACCCAGGTCTGCTCCCCGGTCTTCTCCGCTGGGTCTGCCAAGGGCCTATGCAGCCCAGCAGGCGGCCTCTCTCGGGTGTCCTCCGTCCGCTCTGTGGGATCCTGCAGGGTCCCCAGTCTTGCTGGAGCTGTGGGGTCTGCCTCCTCCATCAGGATGGGCCTGTCCAGCCTTGGGAGCTGCTTTCCTGGCTCCTACCTGTCCGCTGGGTGCCACCCCTCTGGTTTTGTCGGGAGCGGGGGCTGGTTCTGCGAGGGCTCCTTCAATGGCAGCGAGAAGGAGACCATGCAGTTTCTGAACGACCGCCTGGCCAGCTACCTGGAGAAGGTGCGCCAGCTAGAGCGGGAGAACGCAGAGCTGGAGAAACGCATCCGGGAGTGGTACGAGTCTCAGATTCCATACATCTGCCCAGACTACCAGTCCTACTTCAAGACCATTGAGGAGCTCCAGCAAAAGGTAACGGGCCCTGGCCCCTCTCCAGCATCCCCAGCCCTGGGGGTGCCTGTCTCATCCCAAGAGACTACCCAGTGATGGTAGCTCTTGGGGAATTCTCTGTCCAGGGCAAGCTCTTCTGTCTGGGGTCCTGGTTTCCTGGGAGACCACACATCTGTGTGAGTCCTCTGATTGCTTATAGCTATGCCAGCCATCCTCTCCTCCCCTCGCCATCTCAGCCTTAGGAAGGGCAATAGCATATACCCAGCAACTACAGGATGTAGGCGCCATGCCTGATGCTTGGTATCCATTGGATTATTTATTCCTCATCTTGGAGAGATAGCTATTACTGGACCCATTTAACAGATACAGAAGTTAAATATCAGGGCGGTTCAGTAACTTGCCCAAGATTGCACAGCCTCTGAGTGTTAGATGCAGAATCAGAATCCAGGCTGGCCTGGTTCTTTCCACCTCACCCTGAGGCATCCTGCTGTGACACTCTGGGACCTACTTCTAGGGGTGGCCCTCCTGGACTGGTGATCCCTCCATACCTGGGCTCAGGGCTGGGGCTACTGAGCGTACTGGTGGGACTTAGACGCATGGCCTCTGGGCCATCCCCGCCTGCCCACCCCATCCTGCTGGGCCTTCCCTAGCTCACGGGATGCCCCTTGTTCCTCAGATCCTGCTGACCAAGGCTGAGAACGCCAGGCTGGTCCTGCAGATTGACAACGCCAAGCTGGCTGCTGATGACTTTCGGACCAAGTGAGTGGGCCCCAGTGGGCAAGGTCTGCTGTGCTTTCCCTCACCTCTCTCCTCGGCCTTGGGAGCTGGTGAGCTGGGAGGAAGGCCAGAGGGAACCGTAAGTGGGAATACGGCACAGGCCCTGGATCCCTTCTGCGTCCAAGGAAAGGCTCACTGTGCTGCTGACCCCAAGTCAGCCCCCTCAGCTGATGGAGGGCAGCCTGTGCCCGGCTCCCTCCCTGCAGACTCAACAGGGCTCTGCGTGTGCAGGTACGAGTCAGAGCTGTCCATGCGGCAGCTGGTGGAGTCGGACATGAACGGGCTGCGCCGGATCCTGGACGAGCTGACCCTGTGCAAGGCCGACCTGGAGGCCCAGGTGGAGTCCCTGAAGGAGGAGCTGCTGTGCCTCAAGAAGAACCACGAGGAGGTGAGGCTGGTGCTGTGCAACCTTCCAGCGTTTCCCAACCTGGGTGACCCTTGGGCACAACGACGGTGACCATGGCTCCCATAGGAACTCCAACTGGCATCTGCTGAGGGCGTACTGTATGCCAGAAGCTATCTGAAACTCTTTGCATTAAAAAAAAAAAGATTTTATTTATTTATTTGACAGAGAGAAAGAGAGCACAAGTGGAGGAGTGGCAGCAGAGGGAGAAGCAGGACCCCGTTGAGCAGGGATCCCGATGCGGGGCTCCATCCCAGAACCCTGGGATCATGACCTGTGCTGAAGGCAGATGCTTAACCACCTGAGCCACCCAGGCGCCCCTAAATACTTTGCATTTTGTTCTTACTTCATTTCATCCTCACGATTGTCCCATTTTACAGATGAGAAAAATGAGGCACAGAGCAGTTAAGTCACTTGCTTAAGGTCACACAGATCCCATATTCCTGCCCATGACACTAAATCTCCCTCTGGACGTTAGTGCCTGATAACATTTCTTCTATTTGCCTGACATTTGCATCATCTTTGACTCTCCCCTATCCCCAGAGTAGGTAGGTGTATGTCCATGAAGGGACCTAGGCTCAGAGAAGTTAAGATCCAAGTCTGAGGTCACACAGCTGGCTGCTGAGGGAGGAGGATTTGAGCCCAGCCTCCTGTACCCTCAATCCGTGGCATTCTTTCCACAACCTTGGTGCCATCGTGCCTCCCCTCCACAGGAAGTCAATGCGCTCCGTTGCCAACTTGGGGACCGACTCAACGTGGAGGTAGATGCCGCCCCCCCAGTGGATCTCAACAAGATTCTGGATGATATGAGATGCCAGTATGAGGCCCTGGTGGAGAACAACCGTAGAGACGTGGAGTCCTGGTTCAACACCCAGGTGGGGCTGGGGCCCCCCGGGACCACAGGCTCCTGGGGCAGCGGTTCTCCTCGAAAGGAGCTTCCCTTGGTATGACCACACTCTGGGGCCTCTTGCGTTTCAGACCGAGGAGCTGAACCAGCAGGTGGTGTCCAGCTCGGAGCAGCTGCAGTGCTGTCAGACGGAGGTCATCGAGCTGAGACGCTCGGTCAACGCCCTGGAGATCGAGCTGCAGGCCCAGCACAGCCTGGTGAGTGGCCTCTGCCTGAGTGACCAGCCGCGGCCCCTGGCAAGCCCTGGCCCACCAGCCTTGGCACGGGGTTTATCCTGGGGCGTGATCACGCAGGATGTGGAGATACCCCGAGCTTCGGGGCTCTGGGCGGGACTCCTTCCCGTGAGCAGCCCTTCCTCTCCCCCCTTACAGAGGAATTCCCTGGAATCCACGCTGACGGAGACCGAGGCCCGCTACGGCTCCCAGCTGGCCCAGATGCAGCGCCTGATCGGCAAGGTGGAGGCCCAGCTGGCCGAGATCAGGTGTGACCTGGAGCGGCAGAACCAGGAGTACCAGGTGCTGCTCGACGTCAAGGCCCGGCTGGAGTCCGAGATCGCCACCTACCGCCGCCTGCTGGAGGGCGAGGACTGCAAGTGAGTGGCTGTGGGTCCCGGAGAGCCAGGTGTGGGGACAGGGCTCCCTGGACCACCCCTCGGGGCCTCGGAGAGGGTGTCAGTCTCTGCAGAGGTTAGTGCGCAGAGGACAGGGATCTATTCAAAGCCTTTCGTTAGAGATCTCTTCTCGTCCCAGCTTGGTCATCACAGTGGGGACAAGCTGCCCCCTCCTGCCGCCACAGCTCTTCCCCAACCGTCGTGCTCGGCTAGGGGCTTCTTGTCTTCATCCCTGCAGCCCTTGGGGTTTTTAGAGGCATGGAAGCCATTCGTTGTTGTCACCCACCTATAGTCACTCTATCCCCTAAATCTGTTTAACGGGGATCTCATCCCCATGCCCCATGCCCAATGCCTTCTGATCGATTTCATTTCCTCAGGCCGCCTGTGCACCCTTGTACTGCGGAATGCAAAACTTCCATGAGGGGACCTTACGTCTCGACCGGGCCCTGTGCTCCAGCTGTGGCTTGCGGCCCGGCTCCCCAGGTCAGCACCCAGATCCGCACCATCACCGAGGAGATCAGAGATGGGAAAGTCATTTCCTCCAGGGAGCACCTGCAGCCCTGCCCGCTGTAGCCAGCCCCGGGAAGGACATGCCTATGGCTCTCGGCTCTAAATGACCCCCCGTTCCCTAGAGAGGCTCCCTGCTCAGCAGATTTTTTTCTACCAAAATACTTCTTATATTGTGTTTCTGGACTTCACTGCTTTTATGCTACGCAAAATTAGTTTCCTCTGGAAATACACCCAATAAACTCTGTTCTCTTGGCATTGCAAACTTGACTCTGTTCTTGTGAGTTAGCTAGTGCGGATGTTTGATCGAGGGTCAGAGTAAAGCTGTGGATTTTGGTCTCACGTCTATCTTCCTGCGTCTGGGTGGTAGGAAGTGACAGGACGATTAAAATATTTAAAAATGGGGATACCTCAGACCCTGGCCGTGTGAACAGATGGGCATAGCCATTACCCACAAGCTCAGCCCTGCCCATGGGTACCCACCTGGGGCAGCCCCACAAGGGACAGTCTCCCAGGCCAGCCTTCCTCAGTTGCCCTGTCTGGATCTGGGGGCCCCCTCTCCTCCCCTTCAGCTTCTCCTCCTTTGTCCAGCTTGCACCACCCTGCTGGCTCATCCCCAGGCCTGACCCTGGTGACAGTTCAGGAGGACAGTTTCCAGGACCGAGTGGGGAGAGGCAGACCGCAGCCAGCCAGCCTGGACTGACCACCTCAGGGAGGGGAGCTCGGGGACGAAGGCAGGAGGGTCAGCTGACTCCCAGTGCCGGATACAGGGCTGAAGTGAAGGACGGCAGGGACAAGGACGTGTGGGGGGTCAGACAGGGAGGAGGGGGAAGGAAGCTCACTGTGGGGCAGAGGGCAGAGCGCCCCGAATTCTCCTGGCTGAGCTGTGCCCTTCTGGGAGCCCAGCCTAACTGTGCCAGGCCCTGGACACCCCTCTGAGCAGAGAAGCATGACCTGTGAGACGTCTGAGAGCCCCACGGCTTATTTTTTGTCCCCCGGATTTATTCTTTGTGGAGAACACAGGGCCGGAGAAGATAGCAGCTTGCTCCGGGCCACACAGCAGCGAGTGACAAGGAAGAGGCCATGGTCGGCCATTCTGATTGGGATGTTGGCGCCCTTCCCCCTAGTATTGTCTCACCCCTCCCCAATGACCTGAGTCATTACTACCTGCTGGACAAAGTCAGAGGGGCAGCCCTGCCCTGTCCTGCTCCTTCCTGTGCTCCGCACCCCTGAGGTCCACCTTTCTCCATTCTGGCCTGAGGCTCCGGACAGGAGAGGTGGGCGGCTGGGGGTGCAGAGAGCGTGTCCCACCCTTGTGTGCTGGTGCATGGAGACAGTCAGGGATGGGCAGGGACGGACGTCTGTTCTGACTTCTGCTCGAGCTGCCCCCCTCCTGCTGCTGTAGGCAGACAGACCACACAGGGCTGTGTCCGGACCAGCAGTCACAGCCAGCTCCTCCCCCTGCACCGTGCGTTGTCCGAATGGGCTCACTCCACAGGGTATGGGATGCCTCATCTCAGGAGCTCACACCACCATGTGGGATTGTGGGTGCTTTCTCTATGTAGCTTTATCCAGCTTTTCATGAAATTTTCAGAGCATCTGCACTGGGTAAGGAAGCCCTCCTATTCTCAACCTCGTAACCTACTCTTAACTGAGTTCTAGCTTAAATTCCTCACTACTGGGCAGACCAGAACTTAGCACAGCCAGGGGCCCACACTGGTGCAGCGAGTGGCAGGCTTAGGATGCCCTCTCAAGCCTTTTGATGCCCATGTCATTGCTCTTTTCTCGATAGCAGAGAGAAAGATGATAGGACACATTATATTTTATCGAATTTTCCCAGAGTGAACATAATCCTTTTTTTTTCAAGGCATTTCTGATCTTGTTTATACTGATGCCAAGATGCCATCTGGCTCATTGACACACACTCAGGTCAATTAGTCAGTCAACAGATAGGTACTGAACACCCCGTGTGTGGAAAACCCAGTGCTAAAGCAGCGGCACGTCTATGGAGAAGTGGGGACATTGGGGGAAGCAGCTGGACCCAGTGTGGGATCTCAGGCCTTGTCCTCAAGAAGCCGATGGCCCAGCTGGGGAGACGGGAGACAACACCTGTGCCGTCACCCCCAGCACCGGGCATGGCAAGTGTGCGTGTAGGGCAGGCTCTCGGGTTCTCAGGACAGGGAGAGATCAAGGAGAACTGGGGGTGTAGGGGAGATTTGGAATTAATGGGGGCCTTGAAGGATGGGCAGAGCAGGAAGGAGGAGGGCAAAGGGTTTTTAGGGCATGGCCATGTTTTGGAGACAGTGCAGACCCCATCTCAGCAGAGGGCGCAGGTCCTGGAGGGAAAGTAATTCGGAGACTTACTAAGCAAGATTGGTTCTTGCCAATAAGGGGTTCCAGGTAATTATTTTTTTCTAATAAGAAGAGTGCTAAGGAAGAATGGAAATAGTCCAGAATGATTTAGAGGTTATCTCATAGCTTTAAAAATATTACTTTTTTTTTTTTTTAAGATTTATTTACGAAAGAGAGCAAGTGAACGAGTGAGCATGAGCAGGGGGAGGAGCAGAGGGGGAGGGGGAGAGAGAATCTCCCGCAGACTCCCTGCTGAGCCCGAATCCAGATGCGGGTCTCGATCTCGAGACTTTGAGATCATGACCTGAGCTGAAACCAAGAGTTGGAAGCTCAACTGACAGAGCCACCCAGGCGTCCCTAAACATATTACTTCTATGTTTTATAAAATTAATCTCTTTCCATCTCTGAGCCTCAGTTTCCCTATGTATAGCAGTAGAGAGAGTAAGACTGTCTTTGGAAGTGTCTTTCTCTTCCAGCTCCCTACCCACTTTTTTCTCCTTTCTACCTTATTCCTTCTCTCCACTTTTATTATGTTCCCCTTCCCTCAAAACCTTTCCTTTGCCTTCTTAATTAACACAATTCACCACAGGCAAAGCATTCATTCATTTACCCTTTCCCTCTGATATATCTGGAAGCCAGCACTGTGCTTGAACAATAGAGATTTCAAGAGAAATAGGAGGTCTGTCCTTGCCCTTGAGAATGTACAAGTCTCCCTGGAAAGATAGGGCTCAAACACCAGACAATTTGAGCACATCAGTGAAGGGAGGGTCAGCAGATCAACTATCGGTCACTGCCATGGAGGTTTAGAGCCAGGAGGGCAAAGCGGGACTGGAGCAGGGGTAGGCTCCAGAAACATTCCAAGCCTCAGTTTACTCATCTACTAAATGGGGCTATTGGCGATGCTAGTCTCATGAGATTATCGTGAGCTGTGAATGAGACAAGGCCTGGAGACAGCTCAGCATGAGGCCTGGCAGTCCTAAGCACTTAGCGACAGATGGCTGGTACCATTAGCCTTGTCATTAACTGGTCTGTGTGGGGGAGACAAACCCGTTCTGGGCAGCACAGGTGTGGAGCCCTGCCTAGTAACCCATGTGACCCCCAAGGGTGTGTAATTAGCATGAGGTTTCCCAGGCCTTGGCTGCTGTGGCTTTTCTGGGTCCTGTGCATCCAGGGTAGCCCTCACTGAGCCCAGAGCACAGGAGGCTGTGACTTAGCAGGGCTTGGGTGGAGCCCTGTATGCACATGGATGGGAAACATGAATGGCAAAGGTGGCTCATCCGGGCTCTCAGCTCAGCTGCGTCCTTTGCACTGGGGCATGGATTTCCAGGGAGGAGAAGGTGAGGCAGCCAATGGGTCCTGGGATTTTGTTGGGCAGATGCTGGTCTCACCAGGCTCCTGGGGTGGGAAGGGCATGGTGACTCATGAGAGTTCTAGATCTGAGGCCCCCAAACACAGGCACCCGGCCTGTGGGATGGTGGCCCAGGTGCTCAGAGCCCATCCACACTCCCCAGTGACAGCTTCTTAGCCTTGTCAGCTTTACTACAGCAAGACTCCACCCATGTGGGGACCAGTAATCATAGTGGTTGCCGTTTCTGAGCACTCACTACGAGCAGTGCTGTTCTAGATGTTTCCTCGGCTCTGAGGTGGGGGTGACAAGTCTGGGCTCACAGGGCAACATGAGGGGGAAGTGAGACCATGCATGGCAGAGCAGTGAGTCCCACACCAGGAAGGCTGCTGGAGCTCAGCTTGCTGCTGTTCTCCTGACAAGAAGGTAAAACCTATCCCTAGAAGAGCCAACAAGACCCCAAACCGCAGGGCCACCTAGAAGGCAAGTTACACGGGGCTCCTTCTGATGAGGCTCCTTATGTTGCAGCTCCACCTGCCCTCTGGCTCAGCTCTTGGCCCCTCTCCCAGGCCTCACTCCCTTGGCACATTGGGTTTTCTGGAAAAAGAACCCACCCTTATCAAGCCTTCTGGACATCAGCCCAGACAACTCCTGTAGCAGAGCTGAAACTCTGAAGTTCAGACTGTGTCTCCTGAGGGGGTGTGTGATCATGTCCCAGCATTCCGCCTCAGCCCTCAGGCAGCCCCAAGAAAGGCTGCCCCACTTCTCAGCCAGGGCCTGGGGAGACAGCTTTCTACGTAGGGTACGTGTCACCACGGGCTGGTGCTCAGTTAGCTGACCTCTATCTAGTTGTTTTGGCTGATGTTGGGGCTATACAACCAGCCAGATTTCCTTGTGAGGGAGGGAGGGAGGGAGGGAGGGAGTGGGGAGGTTGTCTGTCCCCCAGGGCTCTGTCTGGGGTGACCAACTTTCCCATTTTGCGTGGGACTGAGAAGCTCCCAGGGTTAGGCGGCTTTCGGTACTAAAACCAGAATAGTCCTGGGGAAACAAGGATAGCTGGTCACCATGGCCCTATTTCCAGGGTCGTTCTAGAGCCTTCTGTGTCTCCTTGGGCATGAGGTCTCTGCTTCCTGCAACAACTAGGCTTGCTCTTCCATCACCCAGGGGCCAACCCAGGAGCCTCCTCTACACCACCCCCCTAGCCGCCCCCCCGCCCCGGGCCCATAAAAGGAGATGAAGCTAGAGAAAGTCAAGACTGTGGTTGTGGGTTCCCACACCTCCTGAGGCTGAGGCTGAGGCTGAGGTCTGGGCATGGATGACAGGCCCCTTTGAAGAACTGAGGATACTTGGTCTTTTCGGCAACACGGGGCGGAGGAGACGTCTCGACGTGGCCGTCAGTTCAACGGGACTCCCACTTTACGAGGCCGGGAAATGTTCATGGGAAGCTAACTAACAGGGTAATGAGGGGTTCTTATAGAAAATGGTATTAACTTTAATGAGGAGAAAACCCTTTGTAAAGGCCAACGCCCACTGGAGCAGAGGTATAAACCTGGGGTGAAGAGAGGCTTCTCTGCACTGGGGGGCATCCGGCCTCGAAGACCTCTCACTTGCGTCTGGGCTGCTGAAGCCATGGCTTCCAAGTGCCTCAAGGCCAGCTTCTCTTCAGGGTCTCTCAGGGGCCTGGGGGGAGCTGGCGGCGGCTCTGCTCGCGTGTCTGCGATGTACTCCAGCAGCTCTTGCAAGCTCCCCAGCCTCTCCCGCGGGGCCCGGAGTTTCTCGGCATGCTCCGTCGGGCTGGGTAGGAGCAGCAGCAGGGCAGCTGGCTGCTTGTCTGCTCTCTGCCTCCCGGCCGGAGGCTTTACTACCAGCTACAACCTGGGTGGGGGCTGGTTTGGGGATGGCATCCTCACCGGCAGCGAGAAGGAGACCATGCAGTCCCTGAACGACCGGCTGGCCAGCTACCTGGAGAAGGTGCGCCAGCTGGAACGGGAGAATGCCAGCCTGGAGGGCCGCATCCGGGAGTGGTGTGAGCAGCAGGTGCCCTACCTGAGCCCTGACTACCAGTCCTACTTCCGGACCATCGAGGAGCTCCAGAAGAAGGTAAGGGGTTCAGAGTGTCTCTGGCTGTTCGGGAGTCTGAAGCCATGAGCCCTGGACTGGAAGCTAGGACACCCATGCTGTTGGCCCTGCTCCCATGGGACACTTCAGAGGTCTCGGAGCGTGTGCACATCTGTGGCCTCATCTGCTCCTCCCCGTCATCTGAAGAAGATATCATTAGCCCATTTTACAGATAGGAACACTGGAGCTCAGGCTGATTAAGTGACTTATTCTAGGTGGTCTGGCTGGCAGCTGGTGGAGCCAGGCTCTGTGAACTCACTGACTGTATAACCTTTGCTAGCATGGTCTATCTCTATGAGTTTTAATCCCCCCCCCTTTTTTTTTAAAGGCGAGGGGATTGGACTTCATTTCTTTGGTGCAGATCAGATTTTCTATAAAGAACTCAGGGAAGGAAAAGCCCATCAGCAGTTTCCTTTTTGTCCAGCCCACATCCTCTGAGGGTCCCTGCTGGCTCCTGGGAGGGACCATTTGTGACCAAGGAATCAGAGAGTATGCTGCTGTTCAGGACCTGCCCTGAGGCCCCAGTGGCCTGGGAGTTAGGAAGGCAAGAGTTAGTCCCCGTGCCAGTCTTTGCTGCAGCATTTCCTCATCTCCCCTAGTCCATGCCGGGTTATGGGTCTCAGAGGCTCTGCACTGGGAGGGGCTGTACAGGCTTCCCTGTCTGATCCCTACTGTGTGCCCATAAGCCTTCACGGAGCCTCAGAAGCCAGGAATCCAGAGATGGTTGATTCCTTCCCTCTGGAGGTAGTTCTTGCCAGCTCTGGGGAGCTCTGGCTAGCAGACTGTCCTTCCTTTCACATGTCACTTCTTTATTTTCCCAGACCCTGTGCACCAAAGCAGAGAATGCCAGGCTGGTGGTGCAGATCGACAATGCCAAGCTGGCCGCAGACGACTTCAGAACCAAGTGAGTGTCCTGCTTGCTCCTTGGTTGGGGGCTGGTAGACCTGGATATTGGCAATGCCAGGATGCAGGGTTTTTGCTGTCTTAAGTCACTGAGGAATTATTAAGGTGGGACACACAGAATGAGCACAGCCTGGGGTGGGATCTGACTTGGACGTAAAAAGGAAATGGAGCTTTAGGCATCCTGTTACGTATGTGGCAGGTATGAGACGGAGCTGTCCATGCGGCAGCTGGTGGAATCAGACATGAACGGGCTGCGCCGGATCCTAGATGATCTGACCCTGTGCAAGTCTGACCTGGAGGCCCAGGTAGAGTCCCTGAAGGAGGAGCTGCTGTGCCTCAAGAAGAACCACGAGGAGGTGAGCACAGGGGAGGAGGGGAGCGGGTGAGTATGGGAAGGAGGTGAATATGGGTAGGAGGTGGAGATGGGGAAGGTGAACAGAAGAGGGAAGGTGAGCATGGGGAAGCAGGTGAGCATGGGGGAACAGGTGAGCATGGGGGGACAGGTGAGCATGGGGGGACAGGTGAGCA